>NW_010170132.1:0-45194 GCF_000695765.1 Mesitornis unicolor | reverse complement strand
AGGGAAAATACTCAACACCGGTGAGTTACGGAGCTTTTTTTGTAATGCAGTCATTTAACAGCTTCAAGTTGGCAGTGATCCCATCCACCTTAATCCTCTTCACAGTTTGCAAGCAGTCAGCCAAGAGCAAGAGTGCACAAGGACTTAATAGACCCTAGTGTTTGAACTATGGCGTTTGCATTTCGCTTCCAGAACTGGTATTAGGTGCCTAGGAAAACCCTACAACTTTGATTCCGTTAATTAGAGGCTCCCTTCTACTGATCTGTGGAAGACATTGACCGAGATGTTCTTTCAGCTCAGTAAATATTTATACAGCTCGTGTATGATTTTTAGTCATGAATACTGCTCATTTTCAGTGCATCCAAAAGAGGCTTTTTCCACATATTATCAAATCCCTTGTCTGACCCCTGCTGAGCATGGCAGTTCTGATTAGGAAAAGGTAAATTTAAATCTTGTTGATTTTTGAGGGTTTTTTATGAACTCCACTTTGCCTTATCATTTTTCATTATATTTGCCAGGAGTTTGAGTGGAAAATGAAAGAAAGAGCAGTGGATAACAATTACTGATGTAAACCAGCTGGCTAATACTATTGTTGAGGATCTGTCAGATAACTGAATGTTGTGCTGTGATGGTATTTGTTAGGAACCTATCAGGATATATTTGTATGAGCTTTCTGGGATGTATTAGCACCTTTCAGACTTAATCCTATTTATCGTCACCCACAGAATCTCTATGAGGCAAAATTATCTCTATGATGCAGACAGGGAGCAGATATTGAATGCCTGGCTCAAGGACACATTCAAAATCCTTGTCTTAGATGTATTGACAAAATTGCCCATCTGTATGGGAAAGTATATATCCAGCTATTCACATGTACACATTTAGCTGTATACGTGAATATCTGTTTGCTGTGCACACAAATGGAAGCGTTAAGTTAAAAAAGTTAAGCATTTCATTCCTTTATGGAGACATCACAGAAGCCACTTGGAGAATTTTTCCAGTGTTTTTAGTTAGTTGTTAGTGGATTCTTGCTTTCAAAATTCCCCCAAATCACTTTTTTTTTTAAATTTACTTCTTCCTTCAGTTGTCTCCTGTGTCCTTTTCTTACCTTTTGATTCAATTACTACGCTTGTATATTGTACATTTATGCAGTACTACTGATGTTACAAACTAACATGTTATTTTTGTGAAGTGTCTCAGTAGTTTTCCTAGGGTTCTCATTCTTTAGTGTATGCTGTTTGGAGAAATAAGAAAACAAAAAGATGTTAGCTGTTTAAAGATTGATGGGTGCACATCTTCTTGAGGATACTTGGGTTATCATAAATACTTGGATCACAAGAGAATGCTAAACTGATGGTCCAGTTTTCTGTGTTGTGGTGAGATAGAGCCGTAGTAATGTCTCTTAAAAAGTAATTTCTAGGGTAACAAACTCACGTCTTTAAGACTGTAGAATGCAAGAGCCGCTTGGAGACATCCCATCACTTTTTAATGCATACAGTAAGCTTGATGTAACTCTAATGAGCATCAGTAACTAATATTTTTTTTTAGTGGCACTTATCCTACAGTTTTTTGTCCAGTGTATTACATGTACCAACTAGCAGAGACATTCACCCAGGAGCGTTTGTTACAGGCAGGCTGTGGGGGTGTGTAGATATGGTGCTGGGCATTGTTTAGTAGTAGAGTTGGACTCTGCCCTTAAAGGTCTTTTCTAGCCTAAGTGACTCTATGACAAACTGTGCTGTCTGGCTTAAGGCACATGCCAGATCACGTAGTTCTTGCCCAGCAGCTCAAGGTGCTGTATTCCATCCCATACTGGTCATGTTGAAGTTAATAGGAGTTTTGTTTGCATGTGGGCTGTGTGGTGGCCTCACAGAGCCATGGAATGCCTCAACTGTAAAGTTCTCTTTGAAAGGGATTTAAAAAAAGCCCACCTATTTTATTAGTAGATGTCAAATCTGATAGTAGACAAGATTGAAAGAGGGGAGAATGCTAGCTTGGATGTGGTAGGTACGCACACTAGTGACAGCTTAAATTTTCTCAGCAAAAAGTATGGAATGAAAGTGAATCTTCAGCTATCATCCATTAGTTAATGTAGAGGTGAAGCATTCATACTTTCTATCTTCGTGGAACTGTATTCCCTAAATGTAAGATTATAGGAACTCTTGGCACCTTAATTAGATGCCTAGAGTTTAAGTTGTAATTCCTTTCTTTACGTGCTAAGGCAGTCCTGTAGTAGCTCTTTCTGGGTTAGTTGATGTGCATGAGCGTGGCTGATTTCCGTGGTGTGAAGATCAGATCCAGTGTGGGAATTGGCAGTGCTCAGCTACCTCATCTGATGCCTGGACCAAGAGCTGCGAGGGGATCCTGCTCCTCTGAGGATCTGGCTGTGGTTTGACAATCCTTCCCTTGGTCTCTGGCTAAGGATCACATTTCAGCTGGTCTGACTTTTGGGTTTTAGTTGCTAAATTTTCTGTATTCTGCAAAGGATCATAAGTCTACCTGTAAGGATGATCATCTGTAACTTCAGATTTTTAAAACTGAAAGCTTTCTTTCCTAAATGACAGTCTTTCTGTATTTTGTCTTTTTTAGGAATAATTCTGTGAGTATCATTGCTGTCTAGGGGTAATTATATAGATGTGTGGTGTGCAAATGCAGTTGTTGCTCTCGGCTGGAGAGACGTTGGCAGTTCTCTTGGCCTTGTCAGCAAAGACCAGTACCTCACTGGTTAAAATGCAGGAAGTCATGTAAGCACTTTAGGTATTTGGATGAAAGTTTTCTTTAAATCAGTGAGACGGCTTGTGAGTTAAGAGTAAGTTTTCTTGATGAATGAGCCTGAAGAGCTAAGCTCCTCTCAGCCCCCCATCCTCCTTTAGATCTAGTTCATCCCACTATGAAGAGCAGCGGCAGAAGAGACATTTGCCCTGCTGCAGCTCGTTGGATTAAAGAGAACCCCTTGGTATCAAGTGTTGTCAATGCAGCAACCTTCGCAAGCACTAAATTTACTTATAAAAAGTTATTTTTTGATTGCCCCAGGACAAACCCTTGCATGTTTTGCTTTTGCCTGGAGAAAGTTTTTATATGGAAATACTACTTTTTTTTTTTTTTTTTAAGATAGCATAGAGGATGTCTAGAGTTTGTCAAGCCAATTGATTCTGCAGGGAATGTGCTGACTTTTAGTATGTATGGAGGATTTTTGAAGCAGCTGAGCAAAATCCCTTCTCAGATAAGATGCTTTCTGTTTTGTCAGTTAAGAGCATCCTCAAATCAAAATAGCTCAAATAGAATCAAATCTCCCTTCCTCAATCCCTTGTCTTCTCCTCCCAACCCCCTACACAAGCCATCCCCAAAAGGATAATCCTGGCAGTGATGTCATTAGAATGCATTTACAGACTAGCGCTCAATTTTCTTGTCTTGAGCTTCAGTTGCTAATGCTGTAAATTTGAGCTGGGTATGTAAAAGAGTAAGGTTATGCCTTTTTCCCACCCTTGTTTAATTTCCCTGGAGCCCTGAGAATAACTAATGTGGGATTATTTGGATATTTTCATGCCTTTTTTTTTTTTCCAGGGCTACACATCTTCATATTGCTTCCAAGCATTTGTAAAAGCTCTTGCTGTATCCCTGAGGGAACCATTGCCTTCAGGGAGCAGAAAGTTTAAGGAAAGAATTTTGCTTGGTTAGTGACAGTTACAGGTCCTGGTAGGTGTTGTGGATGGTGATATAAAGTACAGAATAGACTGAAAAATCATTTGTTTTAACTGAATTTCTCTGTTTTCCAAAAATTATTTTTTTTTCATCAGCATGTGATGATCCTCAGTGATTTTGACGTCTAGAGAATATTTTTAATAGGATAAAATTGTTCCAAACTTATGTAAAGAATCAGGACCCATCTTAAAAAGATTATCATATGAACTGACTAGGCAAAGAAAGGAAGAAGCAGGCTGAGTTTACCTATTTGATTTATAGGAGATTGTGATGCATAGAAATTACGTGAATTTTGCACAGTCATTGGAGGAGTTGGTGGCAAAACCAGAACGTGAGTACAGGTCCCTCAAGTCTTAGTGCATATGGTTGAAATCTTAACCACATAACTTCAGCCTGGCAGGTCCAACCATGCTGTGTCAATCATACCGGATCCCTGAAGTCATAGAAACGGGTCTCTTCCCACAGGCTTACATATAAGAAGAGAGATACATGACAGTGATAGCTTCCACGAGATCAGTGCACAGAGGGGAAAAAAAGGCTGTAGTCAGTCAATCTGAGACATGTGTTGGAAGCAGGCTTTTTGCTTGGGGCTTATATCTAAAATTAACTTTCTTTTTTCTGTGTCAAGTTGATGTACAAATTGAAAGTGGTAAATAATTGTTTGAAGTACTCTGCTGCATTTTGAGTTCAATGTATAATAAAAAAGAAACTCTTCAGATCTGAAAGAATGAGTGGACAAAACAAACCTAGCCAGGATGGTTGCAGAGCTGGTAGGCTGCTTTGCAAATCACGTTCCACAAACCTACAGGTGAAGCCCATGTGCACTGCAGTAGGAAGCTTTGGAATGGTGCTTGCAACACACAGATTTACTGTCCTGCACTGTAAACAGGAACATGCTGTTTATATTAAGAGAGCTGGCAGAAGACTGGAGAAACAAGTGTGGAGTCCCAAGTGTACTTTCCAGGTGATTATAGCTGTGATGTGATTATTGGTTTTGTGTACAGTACACGTAGCTACACAATATGCACTCTTCTTAACATTACATGATCCTTCCTTCCCCTTCTTTATCCACAGCAGGTATTTTCCTACTTTTGAGTGGAACTTCTAAGGGAAACTCTTTTGATCCCCTAATGGAAAATTTTTTCCTACTTAATGGAAAGGTGCTCCTAGGCCTGGATCACTGGAAGCATATTAACCTTGCTGTACAATTACTGGCATGCCAGAGCCCTAATGTAAATGAAAAATACGTTGGGGTGGTATCTGTGCTGGTTACAGCAAATGGATAAAGCAAACAAAACCTTATCTTACAATACTAAAAAAGGCCGCTGTGCTGCAAAGTGACTGTGTCACTTTTGGGACATTGATTCAAGTATGTCCTTTCTGACTTATCTTCCTGAGATGGCAAATACCACTTGTTAGTGTACGCTGTGAAAAAGCAAATGGACTCAATTATAATTTGTTTTATGGCTTTATTTAGTGTAATTCAGATATCTCATAAGCATTTTTATTATAGAAATTCTAAAGTATACTTTAGGTCAAGGGAGATATTAACACCTTATTCTATTTTTTAAAACATATAAATATATTATGAGCTGCCTTTGAATTCTGGAATGTAATCTTATCTGTAAAGGAATGAAGCTTTTCCACTAGTCTCGGAGTACAGGGATCTGCTGAGACTTTGGTACCATGCATCACCAGCCATCACAGCAGTGTGCTGTGAGCACTGCAAAACAGCGGGCATCCGAAACACATGGAAGCAAGACCAGCAATGGTCTTTAATATAAAGGAGAAAACAAAAACTGTGACAAGTGAGTGTCCAACCAGATTTGGGGTGTAATGATGCTAGGTGATTGCAGTCAGGTGAAAACTAAATTTCACTAATTCTGTTTAGTTTGGTAGCACATATAAGACAAGACCGCCAGCTCCTGTCTTTAGTGAAAATGCATAATGTTACGGCCTCTTTCTTGAGAATTTTTGTTAAGAATTTATTAATTCTTCTGTAAACAAAAATTCTCTAACAGGGATTAAACATCTTCTTTTTTCTGTATGCAAACGTTTTAAATGAGGAAAGAGTAGGCTGCCCTTTTGACAGACGTTGAGGAAGGTCGTCGTTTTCCTTTATCGTCTATAACTGTCACTGGAAGTGCAAGCTGAGTGAAACTTAGCAATCTATTGTGCTGTAGTATTAAATAACTGTTAAAAAGGAGCAACAAGTGCACTATTCACAAGCTAGCTAAGAGAGAATTAGAAATTTGTCAAACTCCTGTCAAGATATGTAGTTCATATCAGGAGCAACCAGTTCATTAATTTTGCTGGAGTCGACAGACTTTTCTCCTGAGTGTTCTCCCCTTTCCTGAAATAAGTTTAGTGATTTAAACTCAACTCTCCAGGGGTCTCGGCACTGAAGGAGTCTGAAGTGTTGAAGTGCTACTTGTGCTATATTCAAGTCTCAAATTTTGCATGAAGCCCAAATCCTTCCCCCTCTCTATTTTCACCTCATTCATTGAAGACGACATAATAGAATCTTATTTCATTTCCTCAGGAGAGCAAAACAACGAGAAGTTGAGATTCAACCTCAGTACATTTTGAAGTAAAAAAAAAAAAAAGAAAAAAGAAAGAAAAAGTTACCACGATAGGAGACTGCTCAGAAAAAGTGTGATTTTTTCAACAGTCAGTCTCAAAAGAATACTGAAAGGCAAATGTACAAGCACATTGCAGCCAAAGTATTCAGTTGGGATAAATGAAGTAATGTGTAAGAAATCACTTTCTCTGGATCAAAAATACCACTTTATAAATACTTCACAGAACAATTGAGTAAAGAAAATATGTTCCTCCTTGAAAGTATTGATGACTTTTCAATTAAACTTACAGTAATCCTCCAGTTGTAGTAAGAACCTGATATCCAAAGTTGCATTCATTTGGTGCACAATGGGCCAAACTCATCCAAGATGTTAAGTAGATGAAAGTCATTGGGTTGAACCAAGGAATTCAGTCAGCCTAATAATCTTCTGTCATGGTTTTGAAAAGGCTTGCAGGGAGGAAATAACTCCGTCATTTAAAATACTGTAGAAATCTACAGAACAACACTGAATTCTCTGTAATTAGTGTGGAATTATCTAGTCAATACTATAGGATGATTTGAAAAAACCTTTAGGAAACACTTTCTGTGTATTCATGGTGAGATCTTAGCACCTATACATATAATAATGTGAGCTTAGTACATTATTACACCAACTGCTTTTAGAATGGAGGCCCAAATTTCATTTCTAAAATATCTGTGAGTTACAGTGTGAGACGCAGCATTAAAATTCTGGTCCTCAGACATGTTGTACTACTAATCTTGTGATATCTCAGCCATCTTGATGGAGTCATGTACTGATTGTGAAAGATACAGTGAGAAAATCCTTGCTTAGAGAGTTTTTGAATTAAGACTGCTGCTATGAGCCAGGGAACTCCGTTTATAAGTACGTGACTTGTAGTTATGTAGCTACTTACTTTCTGTGTTTTTTGACTGCAAACTGCAGATCGTGTTTGGTTTTTGAGGATATGTAAGCACTAACTTCATGATGTGAAGTACTGCAAAAAAGCCAACCCAGTAACACCAAGGAAAACACAAAAAGTACCTATGACAGAGTTGACGGCTTTTTCTTGTGGGATAAACCTCAGCATTTGGGGGTTTCCCTGAATGTAATTGTCTTTTTTTTTTTCTTCACTGAATTCCTCGCATCTTTGCAAGCATTGCAAGTCTGCCCATAGTCAGTTACAGAAGTTACTTGGTAAACTGCAATCACACAGGTTGATTGTAAACTGGAGAAGGAATTGACCAAAAAAAACCCAACTGCTTGTAGCTTGCAAATATATCACCTTGTATGATATTCCTTCTTGTTCTCAAAAGTTAACCTGGACTTTGCTGTGGCTATATTTGGATCAGAGATCTCTCAGAGCGACTTGTATGTCAGAGCAAATCGGGTTGATAAATCACTTGGTAGTGTCCTTCCTCCCACCATTTCATCCAGCTCAGCAGAGAAGCCGTAGCCGTGTTGTGCTGGGGAATTGTGCTAGTCAAAATGCCATCTTTCAAATAAAACATAGAGCAAGTTCAAATTACTTTGTAACTTTTTTACATCCTTTTTCATCTCAATTTTACAACCTGACCAGCTCCTTTCCACTGCCATCAGAGTTGTACATATAGGAGACAACAGTCTATGGATGCATCTGTTCTTTATTAGAAGTGACCATCGTTGCAGAGTTGACCAAGCAGTCATGCTTAAAGGCATTAGAACGTGATACAGGCAAAACTTAGTAGCAAGGTGCTCTTCTCATTGACAGTGGCATCTTTGTGATACTATCATCTTTGCCCATTGTCCTCACTTTATCCAGCAGTTAAAACCCTATGAAGCTGAAATTTGTTCTGAGATGGATAAAGAGCGTACTTTGTGCTTTAATGCTGAGTTTCCATGAGGCCTTCCATTTGCCAGAAATTGCTTGCCGCATACAGTCACTGCTGTCTTCAAGAGGCAGAAGCAAGTAGAATTTGTATTTGGCCATGCAAAAGAATTCCTCTGCTTTGAATATGTGAATAAATAGTAGATGGTTATCTCTCTTACTGATGAGTGTACAAATCTAAATTCTCATAGAAAAGTGTTAGAAGAGTTGTTATAGATGTTTTTTAATAAGGTAAATTTTTCTTATTTGAAAAAGCTGGTTTTTTTTCAGAAAACAAGAGACTGTTTTCCAGAATGTACTTGCATTCTGTGAAATTTAGAGTATCTTACGTGGCATATTAATGCTGTTTCAAATAGATTCTGCCATATCAAACAGTGTATGGTACAATATGCAACGAACGGCTTAATGCTCAACAAGACAAAATTTTGCAAATCGTAAATATTTGTTGCTGAATTCTGGAGGCCTAAATCAAAATTATTAACTTTGCAGATGCAAACACTGTATGTAAAAGCAGGTAGCCCACTGCAGCACCAACATTCACTGGACTTGGTTTCAGAAGACTGAGTAGATCAGTAATTAATAAATAAAGGAAGTATACTGCTATGGGAGGAGATTGTTTTGTTGCATTTTTATGAATGCATACAGATTCCAGAGTTTTATGATCATGTTTTACTTATAGACAACTGATCAACAGGTTTTTTTATGGTCATAGAAATACTGAGAGGATTTCATTGGTTGTCTCCTGTACTGTCAGTGAGACCATAGAAGATAAATGGATATATTCTTAAATACAGTAGATTTTATTCAAAGATATTATAGGCTAGAATTAGAAGAAGAATAGCCTACAATTATATCCTAAAATGTATTCTAAATTGAAGCCTATTATTTCCCTTTCTCTGACATAGGAATATCCGTCAGATGGTTTTAAATCATAATCAATTCTATTTAACTTTGCGATACTCTTGAATAATGAATTCCTGTTGCACAAAAATGTAAGAAACAAGGACTACAGTTGCACATCCGATAGCTGTTTGGTTTTGTTTCATTTTGTTTTGGTTTACATACGTTGAAACAGCTTTGTCAGCCCGTGTGAAAATATTCACATCGCAGTTCTAGCTACCTGAAGACACAGAGTTGGGGCATTGAGGCTTCTTTTATCTCCCATCTCGAAGGACTGCCTCTAGGTGAGAAATGGTGTAATCAGGACTGCTTGAAGCCTTGTGGTTGCTATCGCAGCCAATATCTCAGCTCCTGGGCCTCTCTGTAAGAATTTCAGTTTTGCTTTAGGGACAGTTAGATTTCCATGCACCTGGAGAAATGACTGAAAATGGTTGGCCTGAGTTAACATACAGTGAGATAGCTCCCACTCTCAATTTTTATTTGCAGTTTGATAATTTTCTGGATTTTATGAAACTATCATGAACTCTGAGGCCTGATTCATGCTTTTAAATGTTGTCAGTAATCTTGAACAAGGCAGTCTGAAAGGCTTGTGTAAGAATGAGGAGTGCAATGTTTAAGTTCACTGTTGCTTTGAAATCACTGTAGAAGTGTTCTTGGGATTAAGTGCTTGATGTGGTAGGTCTGGGAGACCAGCCGAATGAAATGTGGTTTTATGCTTCTATATGGAGGACAGAAGCCATACAGTTACCTGGACAACAGTGTGCACTACAGGATGTCTAGCTCACACGCTTGTGCGTGCGTGCATTTGCCAAACTTGCTGCTTTTACAAATGGTGCCGTTTGACTCTTCCTGATATCAAGCAATGAGTTTGCGAAATGGTGCTACTCGTTTACTGGTTCGCATCTGCTAGGATATTTTCTTTGTCCAAGATCACACCAAGTAGAAAGAAAGTAGAACTGTAGACAGTGAACCAAACGGTGGGGAGGGCCAGCTGTGAGGATTGATTCCCCTCAGGAAACTACACATATTGCAGAGCTTCTTGCTTGTGTATCTAGTGCAAGTTAAACGAAGTGTTCCCATGAGTGTGCGGGTAGGACAGAGCCTTTGGCTGAAGGAGACTCTGTTCTCTGAAAGTCATGAGGAGGAAAAAGTATCGTGCTTACAGTGGTGGTGTGTGCCGTGCTCGTGGCAATGTTCGTACTTGCAGTACAGCTCACAGTTCAAGTAAATATCCAATACTAAGAAAGTCTGTACAGTTTTTAATAAACATTGATCTTTCCTTACAATTTGCAGTTTATTTCAAGAACTGTAGGGGCTTGCATAGCTTTATGCAACTTTGTATGTTTGGCTGGATTCTGTCAATGTGACTGTGTTGCTCTGCAAGACTATTTTGAAATCCTTACTTTGTGATTTGCTCATTCAATTGTGTAACTAATAATCATTAAAACAAAGCCAATTCATGGTTTTCGTACAAAGGCTTCTGCTGGAAATACACTCTTACATAGAGTTTCGAATTGTTGTTGCCTTTTAGTGTGTGAAGTACAGTACAAACATAGGATGGCTATGTAGCCTGCTCCCTGGCCGTATGTTCTGTGACGACAATTGTCACATAAGAACATAGTGGCCATTTAGTGAAGATTCTTTGTTTTATTTCTCCTAATCTAAGGCACTGTTTATTTGTGAGGACAAAACGAATGTTAAAGCTCAGAGAGGACCTTCAGTGAGGTTGTACAAGAATGAAGAAGTAGTTTAAGATCATCATCTTTGCAATGTAGAGTTTTGTTTGTAACTTTCCCAGATTTGTTCAGTATTTGATCTCATGTCAGAGCAGAGAAGTCAGCGCTCTGTGCCAGCAGTCACATATGGTGCCAGAACCAGGGAACTATTTACGTGTGAGAGATCCACACATAAACTGATGACTCTTCAGCCCAGCCTCAAATGAGTATTAAGGAATTGCATGTGGTCAGTGGTATTAGGGAGAAATGGTCTGGTCAATATTAATCACAAATGAGAAGTTAGAAGTTTAAATTTGGCCTAAAAGTAAGTGTATCTATATTGTCATCAGTATTGTCATCTCAGCCTTGAACACAGACACTTGGCTCTTGAATTTGTTTCTTAAATTCGTGTTTCTTTTGAAGCAGTTTTGGCATCAGAGCTTTGAAATCAGTTTGAGGTCTGTTAAGAATTTTTGGTCTGGAAAAAATCTAGAAAGAAAAGAATTCTTTTAACTGAGAATTGTACAGATGACAACTCATGATAGTGGTGTTTCCTCTCTTACGAGTACTCTGAAACTGAAAGAATTGCAGTCGTTTGTATTAACGTTTCACAGGCACTGCTATCATTTTAAGGGCTGTTGTGCAGGGAAGGCTGTCAGCTACTGAAAAATGAAGTCATAAAATGTGTAGGATGATGCAGCAAGTCACTCTTGGGATCAGGAAGCCAGTCTGAGTTGCATGAGCTTAAAAGGTCACCTATCTCAGTAAGATAAGATCAAAACATTTTTAAGAAATCCTTGGGTTTTTTAATCCATTTGTTTCAAATATCTGGCATCCATAGTTGAGTAGAAAGTAAAACAATTGTGTTGTGGAAAACTTTCTGTACCCAATTGTAATTCTGATATAATTATAGGATTCTAGGAGTAAGATTAAAGCAACACCTCAAAAATAAAACTGAATAATGCTCTGATAGAATTTAGGCATAAGAAACCTGTGAATCTTGGTTGTTTTTGCTCAGTAATGAAGCATTTAGGTCAGTCTTGATTCCTGGGACTTTGGTGTATACCTATGGACTTGAGAACAAAAGAATGCTCTAGACCTGCTGAAAACCCCTTGTTTCACATGCTGAGCTCTTTTCAGTAAAAGTTGTGAACAAGTCTGGGAAAACCTGGAATTTTATATTAAAAAAATTAGTCATCACATTTGAAGGGGGTTTTTTTGGTGGTTTTTATGTTTGTTTGGGTTTTCTTTTCATAATTATGGAAAGCTTCCTTGTTCTTACAGGCCTAGTGAATGTTGTCCTTGATCCTTCTACCCTAGCACAGTATTTATGTCTTTTCTGAGGGAACTATAAGCATTAATGCCCATTAACAATTTTTGAACTAAATTACTAAAATTACTTGGAGCACTTTCAGTAATGTGTGCCGATCATCATTAGCATGGTGATCATCATTCCTCTGTCCTAGTCAAGGACACTGTTTTGCAACATCTTTTTGTTTGGTTACATTCACTTAAGCTGTATTTACAGTACTTGTATGAATGTTATTTTTACCTTGGTCACCCTAAACAATGGCCTACAAAAATCACAACATTCCTTCAAGCCAGAGATCCTTACAGGCTTTAATATAAACTATTATTAAAGTTTCTAAAAGAATGAACACCCTTCTGAATACACTCAAATCTATTATTCTGCTTTGGTAGGTTCTCTGCAAGTGCCCGGGTGTTACATATAATCTTCCACCTTAATTGCTAGCTTTTTGTAGTGACGGAGTAAAAAAGAAGTGGAGTGACAGGATGAAACACAGTGGGATCTAAGCTTGTAATACATTTTCTTTCTGATTTTACACAATACATCAGGCAGGAGGCTTAGAGTTTAAAATTTTAACTTTTTTCCCCCCAAGATTTCCAATCCATCATAAAATGACTAAGTTCCACAACACATTAAAGCCATAAAGCTGGCTGGAGGGGAGGGTAGAAGAAAGTAAAATGTGTATATACATGTTTGGGGGGTTTTGGGGGGGTTTTTTTGATACACACACCCTCATGAGCAAAGCATCGTATCCATATACCATCTACATAGATATACTGTCATCAGACCAGTGTTAATCACCCGATTTTGGCACAAAAAGCAGGGCAAAGGAAACACAATGGTGCTTCACAGAAGCCCTGGAGATTAGTTATGAGCTTTGCCAGTGATGCATGTGTTTATCCGTACAAACTTCTGAGGAAGAGTTTTCTTGGAGGTTTAAGAAAATTGCACTCAAGAATATCCTCCTTTGATATTTTGCAGAGTAATGTATTCTGCCAGACAGGGGACTTTTTGCTTATCTTTCAGTACATCAAAGTGTGTTTTCCCCTTGAAATATAGGAAGTTGACAACTGTACAACAGCAGCAGGGATCTGCGTTCACAGAGTAAGAAGTGTTTTATTATACTTCTTTATTTGGATGGGCAACTGTGAGAAATAGCTTATGATGTATAAAATATCTGAGTCTCTTTTTGTACTCGAAGACATTGTTATCGCTATTTGAAGTTGGCTAGTGAAGGTCACTCGGGCTAACCACTTGCAAAAGAATATCCTGTCTCTGTTGGTAGATACTCTTTTCAAAGTTCATTGCATCCAGAAAGCTATTTTTGTAAATACCACCCATCATGGCAAATTACATATTGTTAGTGGGAGGGGGAAAGGGAATGGCGTATGAATGCTTTTAATTTTAAAAAATCAATTGTTGTTGCAAAGAGCATTGCATAGCAACAATGAGAAGTCTAAGAAGTTAATTTGTTTAAGATTTGGTGTTGATCAGGAATGTCAAATTGCACTGCTGAAGTGATAAGTTCTGTGATAACTGTAATATTGAAACTTTCACTCACTGATAACCATGGCAGTGATATGTTGTGGTATTTTCATGACATTTCCTTTGCTTTACTTTGAAGTCTAGTTGGTTAAGTCAGGAAGTCTTTCTGTATTAGCAACACTGAAGTTAGGGTTGTTTCTTCCTCTCTGTGTTTTTTATTTGTTAAATAAGAATGGAGAGCTGACTGGTTTAGGATAGTGGCAAACGGGCACATACTACTCCAGTCTATCACATGTTTAAGTTAAGCCTATTTTAAAAAATTGGATTTTACATTAAGTAACAATTTGAAAGAAATCAATAGGTACTTTGTGCTTTACTTCTTAAAAATAAACAAATCTTTGTCTTTCAGTGGTATATTAGGTTTAGGTTTTATTTTATAGTGCCTACTCAAATCTACGTTAACAGCGGGTCTAGTCCCAGAAATATTTACAAATGAGAGCAATCCCAGTTAACGATATCAAATCTTGTGAGGAAAATTACTGATGTATGTTAGACTTGCAGGATTAGTTTCTCAAGAGATCCTGTTGATTCCCACAGAATTGATGAGTTGTCTGTGTAAGACTTCTAGCATACAGCTCATGGGAAAGGCATTTGAACATATATGCAAGTGGGAGGTAGCACTGCCCCAGAGAAAGCCAACGATCTTGTAACTCCTCTTGTAATACACTCATTTCTAGGAGATTACTCTACTTCTTGACTCTTCGGAATAGCAGAATAATGTAATAACCACCTAAATAACTGTTTGGATATGGCAATAAATTTTTTGGTCAGTTTTTCTAGTCACTTGTAGTTACTGGTATGAAAGAGAAGGGTTCTTAGAAATTCACAAGTCACTTTAACGTAAGTGAAGATTCCTGATTAATTTAAATCTAATCCAGTTGAACTCACTGGTAACATTTATCCTTGTTCCACCAGATTGCAATTAGTCACTGTAAAACCACAGTTCGAGCAAAATACTTTGGTTTCACTGCAACTTCCAGTGTAATTATGAAGAAGCTGCACAAAAGCCTACCTTTGAGCTGTTGTTTGCAAAGGTTATCTAAAAATACCGGCGTAAAACAGCTAAAAGGCCTTACCAGATGGTGATTGGTAATTATTATGGAAACATCTGATTGGAAAAACCCACCACTTACCTCATATTAAAAAAAGTAGGTAAAAAAAATGTAAGCATTAGTATTTCCATCACTGTTTCGCATATCAGGGGAAAGTAGGCCCTCAGTCAGCGAATACAGCTAAGTCTGTTTTGTGCTGTGGCAAATCCCATTGTGAAGGGGCTGTGAGTAATCAGAAGTGACAGCATAAGCACTTTCTGTTCAAAGTGATTTTACAGAAAGCATTATTTTCTGAGAAAAGTACACATATGGCTCCCATAATGCTGAAAGAGCACTGATGTATCCATTTATTAGCACTAGTGTTGGGAGAGGAAATTTTGCAAATGGTGTTCAGATTTAAGACCTTTTTCTCTGCATTTCCCATTCCATAAAATATTCTTAAAATTGTAGGAGCTGGCCAGATAGGCAAGGGCAGGGCAAGTACTTCTGCCAAGGGAATGTTAGGACAGTTCGTGAGGATGAAGGCTGTTGGGAGCTGTACGTGCTGTTCAGTGGTCACTCAGGAAGTCAAACAGCAGCAAAAATGCTCTTCCTTGGTGGAAGAACAAATGTTCTACCAACAGCTGTAATTCCAAATCCAAAGGGTAAGGCAGACCTTTAGAAAAACAAGAGAGAGGGGTTTTTGCACTCATACCAGAGTACCCAAGATATTGTTCATGCATTTGGAAGTAGATATTTCAGATTTCTCTGTTTCTTCTCACTCTGCCCCTATCTTTGCCCGGAGCTGTTGTTCCTATAATAGTGCTCACCTCCCTGACACGCGCAGCTGTCCTGTCCTGTTCGCTTACGCTGAGCCAGCCAGTAGTGATTGGACTGGAAAGAAAATCCAAGAAAGCTGGCTCTTAGAAAAGACAAAGTTAAAGAATGAATTTGCCCCCTATAGTAGCTACTTCTGTAACTAAAAGGTTTCATTTTTGTTTTGCTTGTTTTCCTTTTGTTTTTATTGCTTACCCTGGCTCTACAGTTGGAGGCCACAACCCTAACTCCTAGCATGAGGAATGTGCCGCTTTGGCCAGGAGCTTTTGATTTACATCAAGACGCATACATGTTCAAGTTCTAGTATTCTGATTTCTGTAAATTGCTTACCGGTGTCTCACATTTACAAAAATACTGAAAGAAACTGCTCAGAACTTTTCTTCCCAAACCCTGGATCTGCTCAGCTTTTCTTTTTGGGGGAAAAGAAAGGTTCCAGTGCTCACGCTTGTAGAGCTCGGCGGTTCAAACCCAAAAGGCCAGTAGCAGTGCAAGTGCAATTAAAAACATAAAACCTCATGACGTTTATGTCAAACTTGATAGCTACATATTTGAGGTTGGCAATGTGGATTTATGTATCTACGACAAATATGACTAGTTTGAAAACTGTTGGCTTTGGAAGTTAGCTCTAAATTTGCAAATAAGGTACCTATGTTATTCTGTACTATTATGACCTTTGCCTCCCTGAGATGTTCTGCAACAAAGCAGCCTGAAATAAAAGCCTCTTTTTCCCATAACGATTTGTAGTATATTGTATATGTATAAGAGGTAGTTAAAGGAATAGAAGGGTAGTAGCTAAGGAGAGTCAGGTCTCTGTCTTTCATGAGTAGTAAGCCAAACAATTCTAATTCCAAAATTTCATTACAGGCCTTAACCACAAATGAAATGTTTCAAATATTTGTACTGCTTCCAGTAACCTCTTTCTCTTCTCATAAAATTCCCCCCCAAGGAGAGTGAAGCTTAAATACTGAGGGCTCGCAGTACAGCACCAGTTATCTACTAAAGCGGAGACAATATTGTTTGTATTCAAGCATGAATTCCAATGACATTTAACAGAGTTAATTTTATCTTTATTTGGTATTATGAATTTTGCTTCGTTCAGTTCACTCTGTTGCTTTCTTTAAAATGCCTCTCCAATTTTACTGGCACTGGACCATCATTGGTGATTGCTGCCACATGCTTGTCTAGCATAAAAACATCTTTATTACTTCAGAAAGTATGTATTTAACAGCTTGGAGATATTTGCATCTGGCTCAGAATTATGGCAAGTAATACTTGTATTGAGAGAGCTGTTAATTTGGTTTTAATGAGCATAAGCTACAGCTTGCAGTCAAGGAACCACTTGAACTTAATAACACAGCTATTGAATTGTTGCACTCCTCAAAATCTGTTCTGTCTGGATAGTTTGATGTTCACTAGTTAATATGAACGCGGGAAAATTTTTAACCATGGATAATAAAAGGGGGCTTCCATAGAGATGTTGCTATCTTCTGTTTGCATCAGCTGCACTTTTAAAACAGCGCCATGTAGATACGCGTTGCAACAATAACGTTTAAGCAATACGTATTGAAACATTTATTGAGGAGGTGTAAGGAGAGAATATACCATTAAAGTCTGCATGCAAAGGGAGATCCTCCAACTTCTAATCTACAAATCATTGCAATTTTCATTCCTCTTATATAGTGGCCGCTATGTGTCTGAAGTAAAATAATTTAATGATTAAATACATGTCAAAAGGCTTTACTCATGGTTGCTTTTCTAACACTGCTATCATTTCTTCCCTACAGGTATTTCTGTAACAAAGAAGACTCATACATGTAAGTAATATCTTTTGATTTGGCCTTCTCTTACAAATGGAATTGATGTTAAGCTGTGCTGTGGCTTTCAGGCTGTTAGGTGTTGGTCTGGTCTGAGAAGGCTCCATTTTAAAAATTCTGTTGGCTTTTCTGCTTTGGAGCAATTCCAGTCCTTTCCTGAAATGTCGTCTAAATGAATATGCAATGCATGGTGTGTGTGTGTGTGTGTGCACGTGTTCACATATGTGTTAAGTCAGAGGGAAGGAAAAAAAGTCATGGAGAAAGGCAGAATTCCTTATTGTAGTAAGTATACCTTACAGCAAGCTGATAAGTAACGTATCCAGAAAATCCAGGTGAGGAGAATGGTTATATTTTATACGTCTGTTATATATGCAGTATGATTCAAATAAAAATAAATTATTTAATTGAAAGTTTTCTGTTCCCTTCCTGTGCATTAATATGTGAGGTAAATAATTCTGTGCTTGTGCTTAAGGAGCTCTTGATGGAAATGAGGAGGTTATTGTTTTGCTCTCAACCATATAAACAAACAGTCCTCATAAATGGCAACCTTGAAAATGGATGTGGATGCGTGCACTTACTTATGTATATATTCCGAATCTTCTTCAAAGACATCATTGTTGGGGATCAACTCTCATCTACTCTGCAGTGAGTTAAAAGCACAGTTCCAATAAAATGTTATGATTTGTAGCTGGAGGAGTTATGTTGGAATTCTTCGGATACTGTGGAGGTTTGGAAATCTGGCAGTGCAGGAGTCGTACTTGCCCAGGATCTTAAACAGGAGTAGGCTAATGCTGAGACTATTAGTCTTATGAAAACCTTCTACCAACAGGTGGTAGGCTACATAAACTTACACAGATACATGCTTTTTAACAGGGTTATGCATCTGAAGTATGTTCACTGTAGCTTTTCGGGTTAAAGTGATGTCATAAAGTGACGTTGATTTCATTCTTATTTCATTCCTGGTTTTTAAGAATTCGTGTAATGAAAAAAATCTGACTTGGGATTATGAATTCTCACCATATAGAGTTACAAAATACAGTTGCTTGATTTAAGAATTTCAAATGAGAATCTGATTTGCTTAAGTTTTGAAGCAAATGTTGAATGACACAAACTTTTAGAGCTTGATGGTCCTCTGCTTAGGTGGGCTTCCTGCTCAGTGCGTTCTTAGGGTCAAATCTTCGGCTGAGTCCATATATGATTCCCGTTGAACTTAATGGGAGCTACAGATAGGCACCTGAGGGCAGAATTTGACCCTTACATTTTTGGTGAATATTTGAGCTCATGCTGACTGAGATTGACAGTACAGGAGACTGAAGTCCTCTGTATATCCGCAGGCCAGGCATTGTACAGCCAGCTTCCTTGCACAGCCTTGCCCATGAGCTCAACCCTGGCCTGGAGTGACCACCCTCTCTAGAGGTGGTAAGTAATTTGATGTTTATGCTAGCTCAGTCTTGGGCCTCTCTTGCGTAGAGGCTAATGACTGTATGAGGTGGTTTGTAACGCTCCACCTGGAAATGACCCTGTATGTTTTGTATACAGCAGTGCCATATACTGACCAGCTAGAAGAGTCACATCTCCAGCTCCAGTATTTGATACTTGATTAAACAGTAACCACAGACCTAAAGAGTGTAAACAATACACTCTTAAGCCATGCCAGACTGATAAAGTGTTGTCATCACGTATATCTCAGAGGATGCTATGTTTGAGGCCTATGATGAAAAAAATACGTATTCTTCAATCCTGTTAGATGGTTAGGTACTGTTCATCATATATGGCCTTTAATTTATTTAAGACAGAAATGAGTGTACCAGTGTCTTCTGTGTCGAGAACTCTGTTTGTGCTCTTCTAAGAGAACTGTCAGTAGTTCCTTGATTTGTTAATCAGTTGTCATGCAATTGCTGAAGCATGAACAAAAAAGTTCCTTGAATAATGGGAAGACAAGCTTGCCCATTAAGAAAGGATTAAAATAGAAGCAGCAATAGGCTGTAATTGGCATGATGAAATGCAGGCTACATTTGCTAGCAAATATGTATGAGGTTTCATTCAGTTATTCCTGTTGTGACAAATTCTTATAAAGCAGGAATTAATATAAATTGTGCATCTTTGGTGTTTTGGCATCATGCACAATAAGCATTTCTTTTCCTTATTGCCTAGATTTTTTTTAAATTGTGGAATAGAAGAAGTAGGCATCAAAATTCACAGTTTTGGAGTGACTTGGAATAAGATATATAAACATCTGAATGCAAAAATTACAACTCAAATCTGAGTTGTTAACAACTACAAATGACGAGAGTTTTTGAGTATCCATTTGATCCAGAGTTTGCTTATCGCTCTGTATCAGTATATATAACATAAGCAAAGCATGTTACATAGAGTAGGATTTCTGCAAAGAAACTTCAGAAAACATTCTCACAAACACATTGTGAAGTGTATGTATGTCATCTGCACTACTGTTTAGAAATATGGATGAAATCTTCTTATTCCTCGTTCACAATGTGTGGCGCACGAGGGTGCTGCCTGACTGTAAACTAGCATTTATTTCTAATGACCTTTTGACTTAATTAGTGGAATATAATGCCAGAAAGTTTGATACCTTATGCATTTTTGAAACATCAGATTAATCCTTTTCAGACTTCATCCTACTAGCCATTTTAATTGTGCAGGTTTTGGTGGTCTGTCTCCACTACTTTCTTCTTCCTGGTTTTACTCTTTGAAATTTTGGGTAAATTTTACTCCGTTCTTGGCATTAATCTGTGACAAAAAGTGTTCTGTCAGCTGAAACTGAACTGCTGTGCTGGTGACGGGTGCTTACATCATTTCTGAATCAAATGGTAGTTCAATATTCATACACATGCAACATAGTGCTGAAGAAATATAGGTCTTTGATAATGTGACTAGCTCAATAAAACCTGAGAGGTTTTCATTCTTCCCGATACAACTGATTTTATCCAAGTATTCTGTTTCATTGGGTGCTTCACCACGTCTTCTCTTTATCAGAATTTGAGCATTACTAAACCTGCCATCTTTAAGGAAGGAGTGCAATACTCTTCCAAGCAGCACTAAGGGGAATAGATTTTGTTCACCCCAAAATGCAGTATTTCTCTCAGTAGATTAACTAGGCTTTTGGAGTAAAAAAATCATGCCTTCTCTCTATCTTTAGAACTATTCTCTCTCGAGCTCATAAAGCAATTCCTTAGGTTAACCATCACCTTATATAACCTTGAGTCTAGCTAAGTCAGATGGTAGAGGCCAAGTTCTAGCTCATCTTCCATACAAAGTGGGACTTTTGGTGTTTCAGTTCTTTCTTGCCTTGAGAAAGATATGACTGATACCTTTATTCTTTTCTGATCATTTAATTTGCACTACTATTCGTAATATAACCCTCTTCCTCTCATGTTTCATGCTCTAAATAGAAAAGTACTCAAAGTGAATGGTAACTTTGACACACAGCTTCAGCCTTTCTGCAGATTCAGACAGGCATCATTGTATCAGTGATAATAAAGACCTGAAATTGTGGAGAACGGAAGGCTGCAAAGGACCTGGCATTTAGTATCTACTGACTGGGGTTTATGCTTAGTCCTGTAGTGTGTAGTGTTTAATTTCTGGCATCTTAAATCTAAACCATGCCATACTTCATGCAGTAAGTTTGATGGCCTCTACCAGGCTATTTGTGACTCAGAACTATCACACAAATAAATCACTCCAGATCACTTTTATATCCTGGACACTGATTTTCTTAAATGAATTTGACTTGACTGCCTAACAAAGTAAGGGGTGGTTTCCTGTGAGTGCACCCGGAAGGCTAACATTGCAATGAATCTGCGATGTAATGGAACCCTCTTCTCTTGCTGTTTGAATTGCAATGAACCACAGTCAGAAGCTTCAAAGGAGCTGGATTACATAGCTGGAGTTCATATCTGCGTAGATGTCCAGGTACATTCAGTTATTTGCTTACCTGACATTTTTAAGATAGAAAACGTGCATGAGAGGCTGCTCATTGCATTCAACTTTGCAATACAGTGCACCTACGGATCACCGTCAGCACACAATGTGGGTGCTGGCCCATTGTGAGCTGAGTCCAAAACTGATTGACAACTGCCTTCTTCATGCAAGTAGACTGAATTACCACCATTTGAAGAGAATGAGCATGTTTCTTTGGGCAGTCCCAGTGATGGATAGCCAAGTACCCCTCAGTTCCTATACCTGGACCAGCTCACTTTTCAGGAAAATTTAAGATTAAGACCTACCAGCCTATCCTGTTCTCTCATGCCCTTATAAGCATCTCCCTTATTGGTAATGGAACTTTTTCGTTGTGCTACTTTGCCACTATTCTTTCCTAAATCTCTGACTCAAGGGAGTCAGACATTAAAGGCTGCTGCAAAACAATGTTCAAAATGTGCACCTCATTCTCCACTCACAGCAATCTGATCAGTTAAGCTGTTGGGGAGTTCAGCTTCATCTCAAACAAATATATATAGCGTGCTTTGCCTTGCTTCCTGAGGTAGAATTAGGCCAGGACAGCTATACCTTCTCAGTAACTGGACATGTTTCATGTGTACTGTCACATTTCAGCATGTTACCATTTGTTACCTACTCCCTGAACTACCACAGGTTTTGGCACTTGCTGTTTTATTCTGTGTCACTGCCTGGTAATGTGTGATACTGGCAGAAATGGTGTCTGGTGATAGTGCTTTGTAGATTGTATTGTGGTAGGTACAACAGTGAGAAATCACTATTGGTGATCCGTGGACTAATTTTGTTCGTGATTTATTATCTATGTTTGCTTGTAATGCAAATAGATGTACTCGAGTATCACATTCAGCACTGTGTCTTTTATATTTTCATAACCCAAGATATATCCAGATTTAACAGAAAATACTTACACTAAAACTTTCTATAGAGTCTCTATAGACTCCATTGTAACTCTCAGATTTCAGACTTCTCTGTTTTTCATGATTTACTGAAATAGTTACTCTAGAGTAATTTTTCTAAAACTATTATGTCAGCAGGCATCTCTGTATGAATTCCTTAATTTTGGATGAAATATTCCTTTCTTACATTGAAATTATCCCTGAATATAAGCATTTGCATGAAGAGCTGGCAGCTTTGTTGGCAAATGGTGGAAGCAAACCCATCCCTTCTGCTGAGATCTCACACCAAGCACCTATCCCAGCCCTTTCCCTCCCGCATAAAGCTCTAGGACTGTTCCTACACTCATCTTGCAGTAGGTGTTGGTCTAGAGAAGTATCGTGACTCTGTACTTCAACGAGACTTACCTTTGGGCTAAGTGGTCGACTCGTGTTTCAAGTTTACACTGCAGCTGGAATGTTTGATTATACCATAGGGAGATCAACTTGAGCATATCCTGCCTCCTGTATGTAACAAGACCTCAGAAGCTGGAGTGACAAAGTTCAAGTGTCTCAATAGTTACCTGTTATCCTGACAAGCCCCTAAGCCTGTTGACTGGCACTTGGAGTGCTGTATCTGCATTGCTGCTGCAGCACGACTGGTCAAAAAAAGGGAGTCTCTTGTTCTTTAGGCATAGGCACACTGTTAATACTGTCCTGAGGAGAGATCCATTCCTAAATCATGTCCTTCTTGTCTTTGGCTCTAAGCAGTTGATAAGTAAAGGACATTGCTTGATAGAAACTAAGAGGCAGATTTGGGGCAGGAAACAGCTCTTCAGCTCCTCAGGTGTCCAAATATCCCAGAACTGTTGGTCACCAGAGTTCTACAAGCATGTTAAGGTTTGCAGCTTAGAACCTAAGACCTTGATTTCTCTTTTTCTCTAATACCACTTTCCACATTATATTTCTAGCCACTGCTAAAGAATTCTCGAAGTTGGTTAGTTATTCTACTTAACTGCATTAAAAGGAAAATAACTGTGATTTTTTTTTCCTGACTGGATTTATAATTACTTAGTATGTCTACTGTGCATTGCGCTGTCTACTTCACCTCATGTTTCATGTGCCAGCTAAGTAAGTAAATGATACTTTCTCTCACAAAATAGGAGCCTGCAGAAAACTGATGGTTAACAGGATCTGCTGTTAACACCGAGGCCTAAAGAGAACAGGTGAAAACTAAACCCTGTCCCCTGAGGCCAATAAAATAGCTGTTTGGTCCCCTGTGTGCAACCTCCTAATAACTTTACTGGGCAGCCTTAAGATCCCTTGGGGGCTTCTCTGCAAGAGCACTCCCTCTCTTTGTTCAGATTGCTTATTAAAAATGATTTTATAATGAAGTTGCCTCAAATAGCAGCTACTTTCCTGCTTGTCCTTGAAGCACTGTTTGCCCTGTTGAAGAATCCGAAGACAACTATCTAGGGCTTTTCTCTTGTTCAAAACTTTTACTGAACTACTGCTACACTTGATTTTTTTTATCTTGTGAGCCCAAGAAAACTTCTTCATCAGCAGCTAGATACTGTACCTGTAATTTCACTTTGAAGCCATCCCTGTGAAATGTTTGTTTTGAGAGCCAGCATCATCAGTCCATCAGTTTTATTCCCTGCCACACAAAATGCTATGTAAGTGACCTGTTTGTTGCCTGAGAGAGAATGAATATTACAACCTTGTTGTGGTGGCCACGTTGTTGAGTACAGAGGCAAAGACCAAGGCATTGTCAAATAATGAGAGGAGGGAATATGAAATATTATAAAATAAGCAAATGATTCTGGCTGGCTTGAGAGAAAGGGTATGCAGGGTAACAGTGCTGCATGTGAACATGGGACTTTCATGACAAGGATGTAGGTGGAAATCTGTGGATGCTCTGGTTTTTCATGGTAGGTCTTCTGCAGTGAAACATTTTCTCTACAGAAGTTGTGGTATTTGTGAGAGGCTGGCCCATTGCCCATGTGGAAGCAGCTGTAGGTAGAGAGTCAGGAGACGTTTTTATTAGTGTATGTTTTATGTCCTCGCAGAGTAACTGGTCAGAGGTGAGACAAATCTGGTGCCTCTAATCTTCAATTAGCTGCCCAAAATCTTGGATTCTGCCTGGGCCCCAACCTTTTGGCACAGTTGGAAAGAACATTTAGTTTTCTCTAAGGCTAATAGAACAGGCAATTAAACACACTGCCCTGGAATTCCCACGGGGAACTCTGTCTATTAGCTGCACTTGAAGTTAATATCAGGTCTCTTCTCTGTTTCTGTTCTGAGTATATGAAGCAGCTTCTAGCTACGTGGGGTTTTTTACTGTAACTATTAATTATGGACTTATTTTACTGTGAGTTTTCTGGTAAATACCTTGAGATAGGTTGTTCAGTGCCTTTATAGCAAAATAGCATGCAAGGTAAGAAACTGCAATCCGATGAAAATTAATTTTGGCAAATGAAGACTGATAAGCATTCGCAAATGTTAATCATCCAGTATTAAAATGTGTGTGTGCGTGTTGGATTATAGTTCAGTACTTCTACATTACTGTTACTTGGCAAACTCGATTACACAAGGCAGAAGAAAGGAAGCTGTCTTAAGTTTTGCAGGCCCTTATTTAGGGGTAAGTCCTGACCCTTTCCATGTCTCTAATACATACCAGTAGAGGTTACAGATCAATACATTCCAGTTCTGCTCACACTTCTTTTCTGTTTCTGGTCTGTTCTGTGGAAGTGGACAAGATGGGCAGAGATTCTATTTCATGTTTAAAAAAGGATTTGGAGGCCCATGTTTTAAGGAATGATGGAGAGCATTAGGAGGTTTCTGACATTAGACACCCAATGCTGTCAGTGATATTAAGAGACTGTGGATGTGACTCAGAAATAAACTTAAACTGTTTGTGGGCGTAGGCAGCAATTAAGTTTCCTTAGAGCTGATTTTATTCACTAAACAAGACTTGTGCAAGACTGTGTCAGTTTGATTTCAGTATTACCTAGAGTCACCTCAGTTTTTATAGAAAGGTATGTCTTTGTGAATGGATTGCTACCAAATACTGCAAGGTGTTGGGATAAGTTAGGATTAAAATTAGGATTAAAACATCATCTTTAGGCCTGGTTGCCCGTTTGTTGAAAGATTAAAGGTCAAACTGTTTTCCCAAAGTAGATGGTTTATTCCCACGAACTTACCACTGCTACCTTTTTCACGCTGAGAAGAATCTAGCCTTAGACCTTTCTGCTCATATTAATTTCACTTCATGACATTGTTTCTTATAACACAATATTGCATTTGTTGTAGTAAGGCTGAATTCTAATTATTCTAAAGCAAGCTCTGTCGTATGGACTTTTCCAAGGTTGGTATCTGAACCAAAAAAAGCACATTTTATTAACTGAATTTTGAGACCAGGGACTGATTCCATCATTTCTAATAGACTCATTTATTTGACAGTGCATTGCTCGACTTGTGCAGTTGCCATTCTGAAACAACTATTGAACCTGAAAAGGGCTTTTTAATGTATGTTGATAGCTAACCTTATTAGGACTGTAAAAATATTGGAGGTTTTTGCAGCCTTCCTCTGAGAACATCAACATGGGATTATTTAAATGTTCCCAGCCAGGAACACAATTTCCTGCAGACAACATATAAGGCAGCTCCTTATGGCAGATCAGGTATTTACTCAATTCATATTGAACCGCTTGTTGTTAATCTTACAACCAAATGATGATGATATTTGGAAAGTTCTTACTTGTAAACTATTTTGCTGGTCAGAGAATTTCTCCCTCGAAGTCTCCTAATGTGGCAAAGTACAGTAATTGATGGTCACCTAAAAAGGATAAAAAGCCTCAAAGGGCAGTGTGGGTCAGTTTGAAGAACTAAAATCTGTGCTTGAAAAGTAGGAACAGAGACTGGTTAGCTTAGAATTAGTCTCCCAGTGGAATTTGGGATACAGACTTCTTAAAAATCAACATTTTTTTTCTTTCTTCATTACATTTGAACGGTTTTGAGGTATGTTGACAAAATGCTGTGTCTTTGTGTATAGTGGTGAATTGGGGTGTGGGGTGGAGAGCAAGCAGGGAGAACAGAGCAGACAGCTTTTCAGAAATCTTGCCAGATATGAGTTACAGTTAAGTAGGAGTGCAGGTGATTCTCAGGTTTTATATGGATCAAAACGTAGTGAGCAGATACTTTGGTTCCAGTTTCTGCATACATAATTGCAGTCTGTGTTTGCACTTTTAATTTGCACAAGGCGTGGGAGATGGTCATCTGCTTACCTGAACTGTGCTCAAATACAAGTTGCGTATGCAAAAATCTGTCATTAAACTGAAAGACTTGGAAAACATGGTGCCTGGTATTAGTATAGGGGAGTGGTTGAATTTCCTGTTGTATTTTAAGAGTTGTGTTTCAGTTTAAAACAGGAGAAGAAATTAAATGCTTTTGCAATATGACAAAAGAGCACAACTTTTCTGTAATGCCCTAATGATTTCCTTTCAGTCAAGTGTATGTGCGCTATAAAGGCAGAGGTAAAATCTGCATGATTTGGCATATACATGTGCTTATCTGCACACACTGAAATACGCATCACAATATTGAAATAACTTTTTTCTAAAAAGAGAGTGAAAGAGTATTTTAGTAAGTACCAAAACATCACCCTCCAGTCTGAAAACCTTTGAATTCCAGTGTGAATATCTTTTGCTACTTTATCTCTTGCTATTATAAGACATTATAATCGTAGAGCCCAGATTTGGTCTTTAACCCTAAATGCCTTCACCTTGCCTTAAATTACTGTGTTGTTTCAGTTTGGATTCACTGTTTATTTTATCGAAGGAATAAATCTCACTTAGACAGAAGTTACGGTTTTAAGGCATTGCAAGTGGGACTTCAGGAAGCTTCCTGTCTTTACTGCGGTTAATGGTAAAATCCTTGGCTTCAATGGACATAGAACTGAACCTTCAATGAGAAGTCCTGTAAAAATTATGACTTTGCTGCAAAAGCTAAGGCTGTTAGACGTTTTTGTGTCTGGTTTAGCTTCCCCTGTGTGTATGGCAGATTGTTAAGGTTAAGCTGTGAGCTGTAGCGGTGTGACTTGCTGAACTGACTGAACACACCCTCAGAGCAGTTTCCCTTTTTTTTCGTATTTTTTCTTTTTTGTGAGGTGTTTACCACCAACTTCAAAAGCCAGTTTGCAACAGTGGTGGTGTTCTTGCAGTTTTCTGGGAGTTCAAGTGAGGCTTTATTTAATCTCTACGCACGGAGGGTAGGGAAACCTCTGGTTTCAGAAAGCCAGTATATAACCAAAGCCATTTAGTGATTTTCTTTTTGATATGGTCATCAGCTGGTAACCATCCTTCCCACCAATGTTTTTCTGAAGAAACTGTTTCCTTATCTTTGTTACTGTTACCTAACTGATATGTAGGTGTGATACTTGCCGGCTGCAAAGAAAAACTTAGAGATAAGGCAGGTTTCCTGTTTAAACTCTTAACATTTCTGTCACTCTGACCCATTTTTCCTTTTCCCTCCCTGTATTGCTGGCTCACTCCAGAGTTACCGTCCTTGAAATAAAAGTGGAAGTAAAAAGATCATCCAAAAAGATTATTTTACTTGCTGTTTGAAGACATAAGAGTACTAAAAGCTGGCTGAAAATAATTTCCCTGTTAAACCAATTTTTGATATTTCAAAAAATATTACACTGAAATAGATAATGTCAGGTTTTTTCTGCAGTTTTCAGGGGGAAGGTAAGAAACCCCCATTCTTAACTTGGGACAGAGTGAGTAGTGTAGTGAGAAGTCCTTCATATGGTGGTGACATGACTTGAAGAGCTGGCCTAGAAACAAGGCAGTTCAGGTACTTCAACCTTAAATTCCCATGTCCTGTTAACATGACTTCACCACCTTACTATTGGCTGTTTTGAGAGTAGATTTTAGTGTGAAATCCCATCCCTTGTGATGTAACGTATATTCCTCTGGAATATTTCATCTTTGACAAGCAAACAATGTTGTTGCTATCCCCAGCTATTTCTAATAGGGAACCTTAGACAAGGGACACAGAGAACCCTGACTTGGGAACAAATAGTTTGCAAACTTACTGATTTTCTTTGTGTAACTAATACCTAGCAGTTCCAGTTTGCCAAGAAAATTCTCCTTGCTGCATGTTGATTTGCTGCTTTTCACTGACTTTGGATGGGAGGTTGTGTGATAGTCACTCCAGGTCACTCAAGTGACACCTGACACTTGTTCTGCAAATAGATGGCTTTCCTGGCTCTGGGGTTAAATCTGCTGTTAGACTACAGGTCCAGCCTAGTAAGTGCTGTTCTGTTCTGGTGAGAGCAAAACTGAGAAGTCTTACGTGAAGCTACTTACTTTCTTGACTCAAGGTATTGAGTTCCTGGTCTTGAAATCACAGAGCTGAGCATATGAATGTGATTAACATTTCACTCTGTGTTCTGGATAAGCAAGAAAAGACTGTCTACATATCTATTTCTAATGTATTGTGGGTGGATGTAGGCTGTCCAGTAAATCTCATGTGTTCTGTTGTTAGATTTGGCTTGAGTATACAGATTTACTTCATGGCAGTAGCATAGTAAGCCTCCATGGTCCTTCTCTCAAACTCGATAGTGCTCTTTTTGACCACCAAAAGGTCTATTCAGTAGTTATAAATTGAATGAATAAGTGTTAGTTTGACGTGGACCCCTCCCACTGGTGGGATTTGGGCAGCTGTTGAGCTACTTTAATATCTTTTGTAGTACCCATACCATTCCATTCTCCTTCCCTTACCTGTCCCTTTGCTAACCCCCACACAAAATCTTTCTCCTAGGCACTTGTTATTAAAAAATGGCACTATTTCTAAATAGATAAATTACCACAGTGCAAACGTAATTTGCTCAAAGCAAAAAAAAATTAAAATAAAATTTTTAAAACAATAAATTCAGTAAGTTAGTTCTGAGTGACATATCAAAAAATAATAATTCCCTTTATTAGGTTAGTTAATTGCTGGATAATAAATCCAGAAAAAGTTTTTAATTGACTATTTAAGTAGTTTTAGCTCAAGTTAGTCTTTTCTACTTCTAGCTTCTATTGTTTTCCAGTTTGCAATCCCTGAACACAGTTAAATGGATGGCCCCTTTCTTTGCAGGGTTTTATGTGCTTGCTACACACTTGCTTCCAAATAGTTTTGAAATTATATTTTTTTTACAATTGCTGTTATCCTTAGAGCTTTAGAGAGACAGAGGGAAAAGGAAGGGAGAAGCAAAATGGAAGAGGGAAGGATGTAGTTACTATTTATTTAAAATGTATTCAGTTCAATGTATTTGCACCTGTTAGGGAAGAAGAGAAACTTAAGCCTCAGCTGAAGTAGGTGGTCAAACTGTGTATAAAGGAATAGCAACAGGAACTAAGTGATGACAAATTTTGTACTTGATCCATTGAAGCTTTTAAACTTCTGTTTCCTTCCAGTGAGATCATAACTTATCACACCACTACCTACATGCATCAAGCTAAGCATGGCAGATTACAAGATTAGAGCAGAAGTCCTTAGCACTTCCAAGATACTTCCCATAGGAATCTGCGTTTAACAGCGACGACTGGTTTAAATCTGATGCTGTCCATACTCCAAACATGTCATATTCATTAAAACATCCTTTTTCTTCAAAGCCTTCACTTCTTTAATTGTTGTTGTCTTGATTTTCCTCATGAGACTTTTGCCATTAGAGAGGTGATTGAAGGCAGGTGCAGTGACATAAAGAAAAGAGAGAAGTTGTTTACCTTTTGGAATCAGTAGAAGAACTGCCCTTGGATTTAGAGCCAGAAGGTCTAGTTCACTGCAAAATGGTATAGCTTCTCCTTTATGCCCACAGTGGTACAGCATACTGTTACTTGTTTTTTATTCTATTATACAGGTATTAACTTTGCTAAGGAAGGAAACTAGGATCTTAACAGACTATGTGCCAATGGGGCAAAACAGTTCTCCTACACCACCCCTTCCACGTGTGTTAGCTCTCTCTACTTTGCACTATCAAATGCGGTAGTCGTGTCCTTTGGTGGTGCATCCAAATTTTAAAAGAGGTAAAAATGATTTGATTAGCTCTTGTATTTGACCTTTCATTGGTTGTTTAATATAAATGTGAATCCTAAACTTGATCTTTAGTTTATCCTTCATAGATGGGTTTTTTGTGTGTGTTTAATGTTGAGAAAAGTATTTCCATTTCATTTCTAACCATGTGTTTTCGTGGAAACAAACCATCTCTAACACATTGTATTTCTATGAAAACACAAGCTTATTAAATGTCAAACAGTTTGTTTTCATGGGAGGCATCTTGAAATTGGCACATTCACTGTGTCAGTGTTTTCTGATGTAAGCTTAAAACTGTCAGCTTGTCAATGTTCAGACATGAAAAGGTCTGAAGTCTTGCATGTGGAGGAGGAGAAATTAGGCTCTTGTCAATTAGCAGGTGGTGGTAATTTAGGCGTGTTTGTCTGAGGCTTGTATGAAGATAATAGAAAATCTTTAGTCTGAGTATCCTCAAATATTTAAACTGATAAAGAGGTGGTGTCAGTGTCAAAGTCAGTCCCATGCTTACTAAGGGCTGGCTATAAATATCAGGGTTGCTGGTGGAGCTTGAAGTGTCTTTGCACATTTAACTTTATCACTCAGCTCGTGCATTGCAGAAATTGCTTTAAAAAGCTAGGAAGCAGGGAGAAATGGCTCTGCACGGCTGCAGGTAATCTGTGCTACTGGAGCTGACGGATCTTAAGGACTATAGTGAGGGTTTTAGCATTGCCTAACCATTTGGGAATCGGAACTTCAGGTTTGTGGCTCACATTGTAACGGGCTAGAAGATTGCTTCCAAAGCAGAGCAGCTCCTGGAAGGGAGAGCAGAACCTACTGGGTAAGCTTATGGCAAAAAAAGTCCTGTGTCAGTAAGGTAGGGTGTGCTGAATGAGCTGTAGTTTATCAGTAAGTGATCCTCGTTATGCAGAAACTGCCCTCACATCCGACACATCTGTCATTGCTTTACTGACAGATGTGGTGGGCGTCAGGCTGTTAAGCAAAGATTAAGAATGTATGTGATGTGTGTGGAACAAAAGCAACGCAAACATCATAGTAAAGAGAATTTTATCTTTGCTAAGATAGGAAATACTTGTACAAGGAAAGCCCCTTTAGCCCTCTCGTCTCCATCATTCTTACACTTTTAAAAATGTAAGAACAACACTATCACCCTACTGATCTTGACATTTCATTTCATTATATGAGTTAAAAGACAGTAAAATCAATTCTGCTTCTATCAAGCTGTGCTGTATTTTGTAGTATAAACTGATGTTGATCATATGGTTTAAGTGAATATGACTCTACTTAGAAATGCTTCATTCTCCATGTGTGAAAATTTTCAAGAGTAATTTGCAGGTATGACTGATTGCATATATTAACCTATCACACAATTCAAATAATTAGGAAAATAATAGCTATTTAGTTTATTTATTATCTCTATAGGAAAAATGTAAACATACTTTACATGCACATTTCAACTACATTTCCTCTTGTTGTGATTGTAGAAAAGCCTTTAATACATTTCTCTACAATGAAATTTAAGTTTCACAGTGGAATTAACTGAATGGTTTGGTTTGAACCCTAATGAATGGGATTTAAATCCAGCTTTCACATCACAATAGAAATATCTTTCAATGTTTTTTGACTCTATTCTGTGGTTGTATCTTCGTGCAGCAAAACCAAAGACAGTTTCTCATTGTTGGAAAAAGTTGTAGCACTGGACTCAAAGTAGTGCTCCAAGTTCCTTACACAGAGTTTGCCCAGCACCTGCTCATCTTACAAGCTCTCTCTAAGCGTTGTTTGGCCACGCTTGTGCCTATGTGGAGTCTCACGAGGACCTGTGAGAAAACCCAGTTTCCTAGTCGAGGCTCTGTGACTGCTGGGATACCTGTGTAAGACCACGGTCCTTCACAGATCAAATTGCATAACTTGACTTCTTCATGAACATCACTTACATGTAACTTTCCAAATTCTGTCCTTACGTGTATCTCCTAGCAGCTCAAACTATACTAAGTGACAGACATCCACCTGGTGATGAGTGTAATGATTCGTGAATTCCTAGCCCTCGGGGCACGTGCTGGTCATTTATTGCTGCGCACAAACACAAAGCAGATTGTGAATTTATCACTTTCAGACTTAGGTGACTGAAGTGGGTGTTTAATTATCTGAAAGAGGTAGTGAATGCTTATAGTCATTTGCACAGCAGGCATTTTTCATTTCATCTTACTGCTAGACACAGAGGTTATGTGAGACTGGCTATAATTCTTCTGCAATTGCCAGTATGTTTTTTGACTGTTGACCTGTGTGTGTAACTGCCATAGGTATTGTACCATGTATCAAGATACAGGTGTGTTGGTGTGAAGCTGTCATTTCATTTTAAAGGAAGGATGAAAACTATGTAAGTGGTGCTGAGCCATGATGTCATTAACTCTGTACTGCTTATACTCTGTATTTGTATTGTGATTTTTCACCACATTGTAGCAGAATGATTTTCTGATTTTTTTCCCAGAATAGTTTTTCTCTCTGTATTATCTCTTACAATACCAGTGTGACAGAAGTAAATTATAAATCTGTAGCCTTACCCACGAGTCAGAGGAAGATTTATTGGAGATGTGTCAATATCTGTTTTTATTAACGTTGATACACTCCGTGCAAACTTCTCAGTACATGTTTATAATTTATTCATAGCCAAACTTGGGGTAGAGTGAGCATAAGGACTCCAGTCTGGAACACTAAAAGCATGTCTGCTTTACCAAGTCGTGCGGATCTGCACAGCAGAGCACTTGACATGGAAGATCTGACACCCACACTATACCTGTGTCAGGGTTGGTCTGTTTGTTAACTTTAGAGTAGGTCTGGTCTCATGAAGCTTGTTGAAGCTGGAGTGAGGAGTGCATCTTACCCTTTAAGTTGCACCAGAAAGGAACCCTGTTCGTAAGTTCTGAGGCCACTCCGTGAAGGAAAACAAAACACAGTGAAGCAATGGGGAGAGTTGCTTCAAAAGCACACTCCTGATCTGAACTAAAACACTCTTGGAGACACATATGAAAGCTGCAATTGCAACTTCTGAATGAGACTAGAAACTTCCTAGTGAAGTAGTGTTTGCAGTACCAACTCTGCTAAAGTGCCTGTGGCAAGTCTCCTTGCTTTTCTCTAGCCTTTATGTTCTCTCTGAAGTGGTCCCCATGGCTGCTGCCTGTTTCAATCACATCATGGGGACAGCTGACTCCTCCACTTCTCCAGAAGCCACCTGTATGCACAGATGCATTGTAAAGCGAATTGGACATGGTTTTCTCTAAATCTGAGATGTTCCTTCGTTATACTGTATAACAACTGCTGAAGGATAATCCTATAGATCTTTCAACATTGCCCCTGTTCAGAATTAACTGTGACTTGGAGAATGCTCTTTATGTTGTTCTTCAGTTTGTAAAGTCAGATAGATCTTCCATTTTTTTCCCTGTTTCTACTGTATAGCATATGCAGTGTAAGAACCTGGAGTTCCCTCCAGTAGATAAGGAAGTGCTAATTCAGTATTGGTAATACTACTACATACAGACAAAACAATGGGGTAGAAGGGAGAGAGCGTGTTGTGTCCCCTGCTCATCATTAGCTCCTAATGCTCTTCTGTATTATTTTTGTATGGATTTTGGGTCCAAGAGGTACATTGCTCATTGTGGCATATGTTGAATCCATTCCTCATAGCAATGGAGGTCTATGAAGAAAAGAGGAAAACAAGCAGGTGTCCTATGAAGAAAGGTTTTCCACACAGAACCCAGTTCTTTCACAGGTGTACAGGTGTGACTTATTATTGCCATTTGCTATGCACATATAGTCTCTGATTCAGAAATTTTTGAGGCACTTTAATGTACTGTGGTAAAGCTTTCACTGCCTTCGCTTTCTCATTGAAATTAGCCCTAGTAAATACTAACTTGGTGTGATTTGTTATAGTGCTGACAATGTGTTGCTTGGCTGAATAACTTGTAAAAAGACTGTGATAATTAGCTCCTGCAAGACAACATTTTCTTTCAGATTTGAATATATGGATTGTCATTTGCTGCCAGGCTCTGCATAAGTCTGTCAGTAGTTCCTCACAGTTGTCTCTTTCATGCTTTGAACAGCTCAGCAATCTCTAGAGCCTTCATCCATTCATGTGTTCATGGTGAGCTAAAAAAACATGTTCCTACCCTTCCTTTTTTTTCTTATTAGTGTTGCACAGAAATGGGACTCCAGAATCTCCTCAGATTCTAGGAGGACGTGTTTTCCTCTGAGTCACTGTTTCTGTTCTGCGTCAGCACCAGTTCATTCTCTACAGTCAGTCAACGTTGTTTCTTCACCCCAGAAGTATCTAATACTATTAGGCATTGGTTATTTATGTTTAGATCATCATAACTTTGGTGTTTCTTTTGAAGGTTTCATCTAAATATTGCTGTCATTACTTTAATAGCTCTCTTTGTTGGCACTGGTGTTTCCTTTTCCTCTAAGTCTTCATTCTCAATGGAAAGAGAAGCCCAAGCAGAGAATGCCTACGGTGTTTTTTCTGAGTTCCAATATATTATACTTATCTTGCTTTCATCTCGGTTTTCCATGCTCTTTTGCAGACATGTTATTATTAATGGGAATGGGTGGGAGTCATGGACAGTAACACTATTGTGGCTTATGTGAAATGTGGTAGTCTGTGTTTTTGTTTCTTTGCATTGGCATTTTTAATGTTATATTTCTTTTTTGTTTAAAAATGCATTTTAAATAATATAAAAATTAAAAAACCTTCATACCAGAATGTGATGATTTGACTGGGAAGGCACTAACAATGATGGCTATTGCAACCAAGAATTTTGGGGTTTTGTTTTTCCTTCACTTACACAAGCCAGTACAGACAGACCTTTAATTTATGTTGCTAGGATAGAGACACAGCCACAAGAACTGCTCTGTAATATCCTTTTAAACAGTATTTTTCGTCCACCTATAATGAAAGGTGTCTGTTTTACATTGCTGCCCATTCATCATTCCTCGGACACCTGCTGCCTCAGTCAGTTACTTCTTCAAGCTGAGTTAACCTTCCAATGTGATCCTGCTCTCCTTTCTTCCTTGCTCAAACCTATTATTCCATAAACCAAGCTGTCCAGTCACGGTGCTTACATCTATTGCTTCTGCCTGCTGTTCTTTGGAGCAGTGGATTTTCCCCAGATCTTTAGGAACAGAATAGCAAAGTACCTCACTAACCTGAACTATTCATTCTGTGCTCCTGGGTTTGCTGTATGTTTTCCCTCCCTGGCTTAGGACTGCACGTTGTTCTCTAATTCATTCTGCAGTCAAGAATGGAACAATTAGCCACAAACTCTCAAACTCTGTCAGATGATTAATCAAAAAAAACCCAAACTGAAAACCCAAACTTCTGGCTGATAATGCTACTCTGTGAATTATGAGCTGGCTGTAACCCAGGGAATTACTCCTTTTGTCCCCTGTACAGACATCCCATCCTTCCTTGACTCAAGTGCACCAGAAATAGTAAGATTTTTCATCTATAGAATTTTAACTTTTATGTTACTGAGGTTGTTTAACTCCTTAATGCAGTGTTTCCAAATCCTTTTTTAGCCAGCTTCAATGTAATCCTCAGGAAAAAAAAATAATGTGGAATTCCCTTGATTTCAGTATAATTTGGCAGTTGAAGGGGGAGGTGGTAAATAACGTTTAAAGCATTTAGGTAAACAGCTGCATTGCAAAATCTTATTGTTATAATTACAAAGATTTTAATTAAAAATATTGGCCACAAAGAATTCCCTTGTAGGCCACTGCCGGTGATTGTGAATCAGCTCCCAGCTGTGCTTGGGTATTAACACATACCCAAGTTTCTGTGAAGTGTGTATTTATGTTACTTTTACTGTTAGTATGCTTTTTTTGTAATGTTTTTGTAGGCTGCTGTCCTGTGCCTTACCGTGGTCACCAGCCAGCAGGACAAGTAACAGTTGGGCAATGGGGACTTTTTGGCTTGTAGAGTATTAGTGATTCCAAAAGAACTGGAATGACATTAGTAATTACCTGCTGCAAATGTATTTATTTCTGGGAGAAAGAATCGCAGCTTTGCTTGCTAAACATGTCCTTGTTTGCCTACTAGTAAGTATTATAAATCACTACTCTGAACTTGGATCTGTCAGGTCAGGTCTCCAATTCTTTCTGGATGACAATGCAAATCTGTAGTTCTGCTAGCTGGAAACAAGTTTGGCTTCCATGGTGAGCCTAGACAGAATTTTTTCCCTGGAAAACACTGTAATGAAACCCATGCTACATAAACCCTGTTGTCACTCTGAGGAGGAAGATTCCTGTGTCTGCTTCTAATAATTACTTAGCGGTACTGGCACATGTATCTAATTGTTTCTCATCCATCAGCAAAAGGATTGCTAGGACAGTGCTCTACCCCCAGCATAGGGGTGAACAAGTGGAGGCGTTACACAGGGACAAGAGCCTGGATCTGACTTGCGTGCTTTTCAACTCTTTACTGGATGACTGCTGATTCCAAGATTGTAATTTTCAAATTAAATCTTTAAAAAATAAAAATTGCTGTTACAGACAAATGGAAAAATAGTCAAGATATACAGTGAATCTCTAGGGCACTGATAATGAAAGTTGTTGCCAACACTTTTCACAGTGTCCTGAAAATTTTCGTTAACATTTTATTTCGTTCCTGATCTGGACATGGTTTTTAGCCCATTTCAAGACTCATTTGGGGGGCTTCCAATATAGAAGCCATAGCTTAGATGAGTTCTCATTGCGAAGAGGTTTTTGTAGTTGTTTAAGTTGAGTTTCCAGCTCATACTTCACATTAACAATTGAAAGAATTCATTTAAACGACTCAATACTGACTATCAAGACAAAAAAGTAGTCAAATTAAGTAGAAATGAAAATATATTTTGTAGTAAAGATATTCTGTAGCTAAGCTAGGGTAACTGATGATGAGGTTTTCCAAATATGATGCTTCATGTAGGTTTCTCAGCACACAGAAATAAATCCCATCAAAAAAAACCGTAGTTCATAAACCACGGTGTCTCCAAGGGACAGTATACCTAAGGATCAGTCTGTCTTTTGGAAACATATTGGTTATACAAGTTCATCTGAAAAATAACGAATGCCAAACCTTGAGCAGAATTGTCCATCTGTGTAATCATATCTAGGGTTGCTTGTGAAGCCAAGTACCTCACAATTTTTAATATCTCAAAATGTGAACAAGGCAGAGAAGCACTCTCATCTATAGGAGAACCAAGACATACAGGAACTAAAGGGATACAAATCCTTTTCCAGCTCCCAGCTGTGGTATTGTGCGAATGTGCCCTAGCTGCCTTCTGGCAAAATCAGTCCAGTTAGCCTTGGTCAGCAGTTCTGACTGCCTTTTTATTTTTTTTCATTGTAGATTAGGGAGTGGTTACTTAAACTTCCTCAGAAGCTGTCCTACAAACAGAAATGGAGGGTTGCATTGCTGCTGTGTGCTGCTGTGTGCTGCTGATCCGAGGGTAAACAGCCATCCATGGCCTCAGAGCTGCTCTGCATCTACTGCTCTAGCACTTGCTGTCCCACAGTCCAAGTGGCCTGGGAGCTTTTCCTCCTCCACCATTAAGCTGATAAGGCCAAGTGAACTCTGCCAGCTGCCATTGGAAGCAGCTTTCCTCTTTCTTGAAACTACTGGTCTAGTGTTGTTTAGGGATCCAGCTAACGCCTCGGCTTCAGTCAGCAAACAGAACTTCCCTTGTCTCCTGGTTATGTCCCCTATTCTGTGTATCCCTCCTCTGGAAGATGGCTTGCTATCTGTTAGGCAGATGAACTGGCTACTGCATGTTTCCTGAGTATGCTGCTTATTTTTCATTTTTGATGCTAGCAACATCTGTAAATTGGGAAACTTTTGGTGCTGTCAGCTAATGGAAATTTCTGTGGGACAAAGTAGCCCCTGCTGACATTTTACTGTCACTGCTTTGCTTTCTATTACCAAGTTTTTATTGTGTAGATATCCAGGCTGTAACCACTGTACTGCTCTTGGATAGAGCTTTAATTCAGACTGCTTTAAGTGGGAACAAGTAATGTTGATTGGTGATGCTGCTTGACACTGGTTTTGTGTTAATGCTAATGATTTCCAATCAGAAAATGAGATGTTTTTCTAGTGCATTGCGCTCACTTTGCAAGTTCATTTCTCTCCCCATTGCTGTAGAACTTGATCAGACACTTATTAAATGTGATCCATTCCTCTCCGTCCTCCTCTCATGAAATCCAGGCTTGTCCTTAGTAAGAGCTGCTTCACAGGACATAAAAATTAGTTCACAAAGACTTTCCTTCCTTTCTTCCTCATTTGAAAGCCTTTTACATTATTCTTTATATAAAAGAACATAGTGGTATTTATAATTATTTTTAAGAAAAATATTTTCCCTGCTAGTGACAGAAGAAGCACTCTCTGGTACTTTGGAAGGAGTCTCAGGGAAAGGTAAGACTGTGCTTTGTAATGAAGAAAAAAAATCAAGTATCTGAATCATTCACTGCTGCAAAGGAGACCTTTGTCAAGTTGTTGAAGACTTTCTGAATTGGGATTGCTTATCACTTCATGAAAGTTGCCCCCTCATCTTTTATATGCCAGTGATACGTGTCCTTCTTAGACGTGTCCTTCGTCTTTGCTTACCTTCATCCTACCACATTCCTTAGTGGTAGGCTATGGTGGGCCATTATGATTCACCACTGCAACTAGTGGCATGCTGTAATTGCTAAAAAGGAAATTACTCAAGGAATACTAAAATGAAGTATAGCAATTGCAGTGTTCTTGGCCAAGAGTGTATCATGGGCTTAGAAAGTTTGTATTATAATAAAAACCAACTAGCATAGGTAACAATAGCAGCAACCTTTCAACAGCATAAGCTTGGCATGTCTCAGCAACCAGATTAATAACCCTCCAGTGGCCTTACCTGTGCATTTCCATCACTAGTAAATGCTGTGCTACCGTATCCTTACTGCTGATTTAAATCACGTTACCTGGATGTGTGGTAACATACAGTAAACTGTGATTTACCACTGATAACTGACACACAGAGTGGCCACACCGTGTACATCTCTCTGGAAGAGAGAGCTGGCAGCACAGAGCCTCTGAAATCTGAGAGTGTCTCATCAGAATCTGCTTTGGCAATGCAAAATTTTTAGAGTATAAATAAAGTATATCTCTTTCTTTAAATGCAGACTTTCTTTGTGCAGCACCCAGTGGCAAAATAGACCTGATTGTTTTCTATTCTTTTTAAACTTTCAGCAGTCACCTTTAAGAATCTGACCCTTATTCTTTCTGCTAGGGGGATAATTACTCACTCTCAATTGCTATCCCTAGAACCTGTTAATGAATGCCACATAATAAACAGAAGTAGGGCAGCTGGCTGAGAACGATGCGCAGGTGGGTAAGAAGACTTCATTCGGTGAGGAGATAATGAACACAACACCTTGTGGTTTGTCTAAGTACCACCCTTGCCTCCTCTTCAGATAGCTCCCGCATTGTTACTGTTCTTCCTCAATCAGTTTTTCTACTTGTTTAGCAGCAAGAGGCAGGTGGTTACAAAGGGCAGAGAGGTTTCCTCAGCAGAAAGGGATTCAAGAAGAAGAGGATCCTCCCTGTCTCGCAGACCCATCCTATACATATTTACTTTCTTATGTGTTATTGTGCACCTTCCCAGATGAGTCCAATTCTGCAGGCAGAATAATCACAGTTTGCTGTGCCTGGTTTTATTATCTCTCTGCAAGACTTACCCCTACCTTCCTTAACAAAACTATGCCAAATCTAACCTTTGAAGGTGAAGACAGGATCGATTCTTGATAGATCAGTTTATACGACGTTAGTGCAGAGAGAGAAAGCAATTGTCCTAGTCCTACCATTGCTGGTCTTGAACAGCTGCATTTTCTAGCCATGTTTTACTGTGTATCTCAGTAATAAATGAAGTTTAATGGCCAGTACACACATGAGGAAGGTAAGTAACACTGCCATCCAACTGAAGAATATCTATGTGCAATATAAATAAGTATTTCCTTTGCCTGACAGCCTCTCCGTATCTGCAGTCTCAGACACATAATGCAACTGTATTTTTTAAGCCAGTGCTAGTTCATTATGAGATTGGTGTTGTGTAAGGTCATAGCAGTAGAGGCAAATGACTCAGTGACAGGAACTTTTGAAGATGAACGGAGAGCAGGGCAATACATTCTTTCTATTCTCTGTTTTGTTACCCTGGCCGACACACAGAAAGAAAATGGGCTCTGAAGGTTCTGGCTTGTTAACCAAGGTATTAATCACTTAAAAATTGCAAAATATAAGTCAGTAATGTGGTTTTTGATATTCTGAACGTGACTTCACTTTTTATGATGTCCTGTTTGAACTGGAACCAAAACTAATTAAAGTAGAATTTCAGAAGCTAAACTCCAGTGACTTCCGTTATGATCTGATCACCTGTCTTCCTTAGACTCTTTTTAAAATTTCCATCTTAGTCCTTCAAAGGCATGTTTAATACTCAAAATGGCAGAATCCATAGCCAGAACAGCTTCCAGTTAGAGATGTGGTAGGAACATTATGCACGCCATTTGCTAATACAGGCACGTACAGGCCAGCAATAATTCCAGAACCTCTGCCAGAAAGCTAATGTGAATATATTTGGCCATAAACCTTCGTCTGACTTGAGCAAGGGTATATCCAAATTCCAGATGTCTCATGTTCACTAGCTGTAAAGTGGAGGTACCAAAGCAGCAGTGCCAGAATAAAGCGTGATTTCTTAAGGGTTTGCAGTGAGAGACTGAGACATGATAACTGAAGAAACCTGCCATGGGCTGTGTTTGCAAAGATGGGTGTATATTTTTCTTGAGAAATGGGCTGGTTGTGTGTGCCAGGAGCTCGCCACATGTGTGATAGGCCGATGAGGAAACACAGCTCTGTACATTCCATTCAGAGCATGTTTGGAGGGGAAAAACTTCATGCAGAGTGCTATCCTTTTTATAATAGTCCAGGGAAACGTGCAGTAATGCTGTCACACCCAAACCCTCGAAACACAAACTGTCGAAGGGTGCACCTCTACTGTGCTCATGGCCCTTGCTCATCCAAAACTAGAAGCTTTTTACCTTGCATAGCATCCTTAGGCAAGTGATGGAATTAGAACTGGAGTTAATGTTATCTCACTAAGGATCTTGGAAAAGCATGCCTCTTTCCTGATGCTCTTCTGACTTTTATCATCTACCAGACCTTGACCCATGAAGATAGGGAACCCAAATAACAGGTGGTTTTCAAGAACTGCCTGAATGGGAAAAACTTGCTCTCCTGCGTTTGGGCTCTAACCCCCTTCCTTCCCAGACCCTCTGCCAATAGATTTTAAGATGACCTTTAGAGAGTTTCAACTCTGGCAAATCTCCACCAGGAGTCAGCATTGCCAGATTAAGTGTTGCAGGAGATATAACCACTCTGTAAAATCAAAATGCCGTGTGCAGTGATTCAAGGCCGCCTTAGAGTATGCCTGGTCTCCTGTGGAATGTACTATCCAGGCCCCTGCTACCTGGGAGACACTTGGAAAAGAAGCACTCAGAAATTAATGGATGGCTGGAGTTCTTTCCCAGCTGAAATGTAGGTCTCTTAAATTGCCAGAGTTCTCCATGCTGCCTGGGCACACTCCCAAGCCTGCTGCTAGAGCAAAGAGGAGAGAATGGCTATTGCCCTTCTGCTGGGAAGAAACCATTATCTCCTGCAGTTTAACAGCTGCACAAGGGACAAAGCAGAAGTTTCGGTGATGCACTCTTAGAAGGCCAGTGTTTCCAGAAAACTGACAGGCAGTCTAAAATAATATTGCCCATCAGACCAATCGTAACAGTGTAGTGGCAGCTGGAAAGGTTTGCTTTCATTCTTGATGCAAGATGCCCAGGAGATGCTTTTTGCCAGCTTTACTGCTGTAAGGCCCATGGCTGACAGGAGATGAGAAAGGAGTCTTCTTCATAAAACCTTCCGATCATAATGACCAGTTCTTTAGAAGAATTAAATTTAGAAAGATGTAAATTTGAAGCTTGGAAAGATTACAATGTAGAAGCACCCAACTTCATTTAGAAGCAGCCTTGTCATCCTGTTTTTCTCCTTACTATATTGCTTGTTAGTTTTCTTGGTGAATGACTAAGTAGTAATAGCTTAAAGAGGAAACTCTGCAGGTCAGAGGGGGGTTTTTTGTTGTTGGTTGGTTTTTTTTTCTTTGCAGCATACTTAAATCTCTGGAAAGACTTCCATCAGCTGCCCTAAGACTAAGTAGAGAATTGATGAGGAGAGTGTAGAACTGTAGATGTAACAGAGCAAAATGCTCTCTTCTGATGTGCCAGTCTCCTAATAAACTGAAACTACTCAGTATGTTTCAGTTATCTGCTTTTTGAATTAAAACTACAGGTGTATCTAAATGGCACTGTTCAGTGCTGGTAAAAATAGCTGCTTGGCTAGTTTTGGGTAGCAGGACTAGTATAGCTGTGTTCTGATGTGATCGTATGTGGTCTGGGGGAAGTCAAAGGATTTGAAAAGTTATCATTCTCACCTATCATTTGCTGACCCTTAGCTGGATGTGGTTACTGGTGTTCAAGTGTGCCTGTATGAACCTGGCCTGTTTTGTCTGTCACTGAAATGGACAAGTGACCTTCCTAGTGTGGCAGTCATAGGCTTTCCAGACTCAGTGTGTCACAGCATCTTTGGCTTTTTTTTATGATGCTTCAGCTGAAACCTTGCTGATAAGTGGGCTACAGGTGCTATTTGTATGGTATGTATAAGCATGTTTAGAGCTTGCCTAATGTTCATACATGATACTGGCTTTTAAGATCTGCATGGAATTAATTGGCTTGAGCTGTCTGAAGAATTATAAGCCTTGGATTTATAGGAATTGTTATTATATTCTTCCCCTCCATTGGTGTTTGATTTATATCTGCAAGAGTCATTCCCAGAAGGGATTTCACTAGATTTCTCTCCCAGATTTTTAATTTAATTGGTGATTGTTTACACAAGTGTCCTTGCCAAAGTGAGGAGATTTGGCAGTCCTCTGGAATGTAAAGGTTAAGTATATTGATTTAATCTTTTCCCAAAGGAACTGTTCCTTCTGTGGCAAAGCATCATTGTTTTCATTCTTATGTCTGCAACTTTGTTTACATGGGTTTAATTGAATTTTGTCTATACTGTACTGTAAGTGGGAAATTGCAGTTTCATATAGGAGAGGAGGAGGAGTCACACTCTGTTAAGGAGAACCTTGAATGTATAAAAGTCGACTATGGTAACTGTGGAAGCCCCATTGAATGCACCTGGGTCAAAATCAGAGGGGTTGTCTCCGAGGGAGACCTTACAGTAGGCATCTGTTAACTGACCCACAAACCAAGACAGTGAGACCAACAAAGTGATACTCGGGTCAATTAATCAGGCTTTGGGTCAACAAAACTTGGTTCTTATGGGAAACTTTAACTACCCAGATATCTGCTGGAAAAACAACACAGCAGTTCACCAGTCATCCCTCAAGTTCCTGGAGTGCTTAGAGGACTCCTTCCTCATACAGATGACAGATGTGCCAACCAGGAATGGGGCACTGCTGGGCTTGCTGCTCACTAACCAAGAAAACCTGCTCTGTAATATCTCGGTTAGGGACAGCCTTGGCTGCAGTGATCATAACATCATGGAGTCTGGGATACTGCTGAGCACACTGAAGGTTAGTTCCAAGACAAAGGTTTTAGACTTCAGGAAAGCAAACTTCAGCTTGGAAGGGATTCTGTGGGAAGCTTCTATGGAGGATAAAGGAGCTAGTGAGAGCTGGGAGCTTTTCAAGAACACTCTCCTAGATGCACAAAACCAGTTCATCCCCTCTATATAGGCAAGGGAAGCCAGCGGAGCAAGCAACTGCCTTGGCTTAACTGCGAGCTTCTGGGCCTGCTCAGAACCAAAAGGGAAATGTACCAGATTATAGGCAAGGGAAGCCAGCGGAGCAAGCAACTGCCTTGGCTTAACTGCGAGCTTCTGGGCCTGCTCAGAACCAAAAGGGAAATGTACCAGATATGGAAAAGTGGAGCATCACCTGTTGAAAATTACAAAGGCATTGCCAGGGTATGCAGGGATGCAGTTAGGAAAGCAAAAGCTCAGCTTGAACTGAAATTGGCCAGAGATGTCAGAAACTTCAAGAAAAGATTCTTCAGATACATTAACAGCAAGCAAAAACAGAAGGAGGATATTGGCCCACTATTGAACAGGAGAGGTGAACTTGTCACCAACAACGCTGAAAGGCAGAGGTCCTCAACACCTTCTTCACCTCTGTCTTCACCAGCGCTGCTGGGTCCCAGGCCACAGAAACAAATATCCATATTGAAACAGACACAGACTTGCCCTCAGTGAAGGAAGAGCTGGTGTGTCAGCTATTACAGGAGCTTGACCCATATAAATCGATGGGCCCAGATGCCACCCACTTGAGGGTGCTCATAAAGCTGGCTGATGTTGTGAGGTCACTCTCCATAATCTTTGAGAAGTCATGGAGATCGGGAGATGTGCCCAAAGACTGGAAGAAGGCTAACATCACCCCTACATACAAGAAGGGTTGCAAGGAGGATCCAACTGATTATAGACCCATTAGCCTCACGTCGATCCCTGGGAAGATTAAAGAGCAAATCCTCCTGAGTAATATCACCAGTGAACTGGGACACTGGTATGATTGGGAAAAGCCAGCATGGATTCACCAGGGGCAGATCATGCTTAACACCTTTCTATGACTGAGTGACCCGTTCAGTTGATGCTGGCTGAGTGGTGGATGTTGTCTACTTGGACTTCTCCAAGGCTTTTGACATGGTCCCCCACAGCCTCCTCCTTGAAAAACTGACAAACTACCATGTAGATGAGTGGTCTGTGTGGTAGGTGGGGAACTGGCTGATGGGTCATACCCAGAGTGTGCTAGTAAATGGTTCATTCTCTTAACTGGTAACCAGTCGTAAGTGGGGTCCCTCAGGGATCAATATTTGGC
>NW_010170131.1:1589-18127 GCF_000695765.1 Mesitornis unicolor | reverse complement strand
TGGCCAGCAGGTTTGAGAGTGGTGGGAGCAGGTCTCAGAGCAGAGAAAGTATGTTGCAAAAAGGGAGGAAATGGTTGGATTTTATCTTATTCCTCTCAACATACAAACATCAGGAAATGGGGTTTAAGTTTTGTTCTATGACACCATAATTATGTCCATACAAGACAAATATCACAGAACCCATCTTTTTTAAGGGCAACCATGTATAAACAGACAATTTTCCTGTATTGGGGATGTCGGGTAATAGTGGAGCAAATAAAGTAGCATTACGTACTTGCTTCCTAATGACACGTACATCAGCAAAACCTGGAATTTACGATGGCAGCACTGGGTTCCTGTTTGGAATGGACAAACAGGACTCGTCTCTCAAAGTTTATATATGGAACCCAAAGTAAATCTGAGTTCACAATAGATTTTAAATGCTGACGGCCAGAATAGAACTGAGGAAAAAAAGATACATTTTAACTGATATAAGATATTCAGTGTTGGAACTTCCCTTTTGAAAATAATAGTAAAACACAGTTTCAGGTTGCCTCATAATTACGTATTTCATGTTAAATGAAACAGTCCTTTGCTTCTAGGTGATTTAAATCTACATTTTTTTTCCACTTTCTATATATATATCAGTTTTCAGGCAAAATACACTGTTTTGAAATGAAATATCAGGAAATTTACTTTTTTTAAAACTGACATAAGACGTGTTAGCATTTTTGAAAAGGAAGAATTCATTTAGAAAATGTGAAAGCATGTACTATGCACATTCAAACTCTTTCTTTTTACTTCTATTTCTTTTCAGCCAAAGCCACTAACAAAATTTAAACTGAACTTACAAGTAGATTCTCTTTCTCTGTACTCCAAGAGGAAAGCTTCATCTCTCACCAGATTTAACCTTTGTTGAGAAAGAGCACAAATTCAGACACTCTTATCCACTCTGCAATTTATATATCCTTTGGAAAGAAAGAAACCCTTATTTCAACATCTAACAATGCTTCTGATATTTTTGGTTGAATTGCTGTTTTGCTGAAATAAGAGCATTTAGTAGCACATCTGAAAGGGTCACCATTAATCGTTTGTATTTGAGGATGCTAGAGGCAGCATGCAGGCATGTGAATCCAAAACATTGGCCCTTAATATCTAGCCAATATAATTATTCTGCCAGCCCACAAGTGATGCTCAGCCATGGAGGAGGGGTCAGGTGCATGTACAGAGTATGAAGGAAAGTATTGGCAGGGAGTTTGATCCTGGGCTGCGTCATAGGAAGCATGGCCAGCAGATTGAGGGAGGTGATTTTGCCCCTCTGCTCTGCTCTGCTCTGCTCTGCTCTGCTCTGGTGAGACCTCACCTGGATTACTGTGTCCAGCTTTGGAGTCCCCAACACAAAAAGGACATTGAAGTGCTGGAGCTGGTCCAGCGGAGAGCCACAAAGATGACCCAAGGGCTGGAGCACCTCTCCTACAAAGATAGGCTGAGAGAGTTGGGGTTGTTCAGCCTGGAAAAGAGAAGGTTCCAGGGGGACCTTATAGCAATCTTCAAATACATGAAAGGTGCCTATAAGAAATTTTGGGAAGAGTTGTTGACTAGGGCATGTAGCAATAGGATGAGGGATAGTGGTTTTAAACTAGAAAAGGACAGATTTAGGTTGGATATTAGGAAAAAGTTCTTCCACCATGAGGGTGGCAGATCCCTGGCACAGGTTGCCAGAGAGGTGGTGCAGGCCCCATCCTGGAGATATTCAAGGTCAGGCTTGATGGGACTCTGAGCAACCTGATCTGGTGACAGTGTTCCTGCTCACTGCAGGGGTTGGACTGGATGAGATGTAAAGGACCCTACTGACCAAATACATTCTATGATTCTATGATTTTATGTATGTTTTGGTGGTTTTTAGGGGCATTTTTGGAGGTGGGATTTTGGACAAAACATATATCAATACAAATTCACAAAATTAATTTAGAAATTTCAGTTTGTGCAGAACACATTTCCTATGGTAAAATAAAAATAAAAATTTACTCAGTCTTGCAAACATTCCCATTTAACTGACAGGAAAACTGAAATACCTAATGTATGCAGGGTAGCAGATCAAAGTTACTTTCAGCTCCGCTAGAGAGCCCAAATAACGGGACTTTAATTGATAGATCAATCCTATAAAATCTACATTTTACTACAAAAATATATCAGATTTCTTCAGTCTGTATTATATCAACACAGTTTTATTTTAATCTGGTACTGCTGAGTATATGCACATATCTGCATAATAATAAATATAGAAGTTCTGTGCATATGCACTTGGTTACTGGTAAAATATCAGTATCATTCATGTTTTCAATTTCTATCCCCTCAGTCCTGTGCCAATATCAATTAGCCTGCATTACAGAGACAAATTGCTTGCAAGGTTTTTTCTATCCTTTTCAAAATCCTTTTAAAATGACTAAGCACCAGAAACTTATTTCAGTTCCTGTGGTGGGGTGAACCAAAAAAATCCCCAAACAGCTTCTTCAAGAGAGACAGAGGGAAATTAGAACTTAGATGATAAACTCCTGCGAAAGGGGGCTCACACGGGAGTAAGTTTAATACTATGCTGTTGTCTCTTGATCTGTTTCTCACTGTCCTGGTTCCATCCTGTGCTGCATCTCACTTATACTTGTACAAAAGGAATGCAGAACACACGATAGTCCAGCCCTCATATACAGGTTTCACAATAGATGAGCTTCAAATTTATTCAGTCGTTCCACTAATTACCCAAGCTGGTCATCTGCTTGATCTGATTCAGTCTCCACAGCAATGAATGATGAAAGCACAATAAAAGCTTGCTAATAATAATGCTTTTCTTTTTCTCATGGTCAGTATGAATTCAAAGACACACCACTTTGGAAAATACATATCCACATTTCTCTATGAAATAGACAAGATAATTTCAGCAGTGATGCTGTGTGTTTTGCTGGAAAGCATCCATGAGGAAATTAAGAACCTGAAGAGTACTTTGAGCATTGATATGAGTTCTATCCCTAGCCTAAATTACTAAACGACCATTGCAACTCTCATTGGTGTTTCCAACCAGTGAAATTCTCCAAGGAGTCTGCAGCTTCATTGTATTTTTGGAAACGGCCTTTGAGGATAATCTTAATTTGTTTTTTTAAGGCAACTCAACTGGAGAAGAAAGCTAGTTGAACAAGAACAAGCAAGTTGATACTTGCAACATCTCACACCACGAACAGACAAAACCTGTGGTGTACCTTTCCTGGTGGAAGCAGCTCTGCTGCGAGCACATGCTTACAGGGGTCCATGTGACGTGACAACAGAAGTGGACAAGTACTGCAAAATCATGTATTTTCATCTCTGAATTACCTCAGCTGTTGTTTTTACTTAAGAAGAACCAAGCTTTGAAAATGAAGTAGGAAACATACTCATACGAGGCTGGTTATTGCTCGGTTTTAAAGGCTTTCAGTCTTTTTTTTTAAGTGGTTGGAATGAATGAAGAGAATAATGGAAGTCACCTACAGTACTCTCAGTTTCGGTTCTCAGTCCCTCTAACAGATAAAGGGTTTCAGAAACAGTATTGTCAATGGATTTTAATAGTTTTACATACTGCAGCTGTTGACTTTTCCATCTTGCTTTTCCCTGCTTGAGGTCCCTAATATGGGACCTCATATGGGGCCTTCTCCTACACACTGTCAGTTTCAATGAAACCTTGAGCTTTTGACCACACTTGAAATATTTCCCTATAGTATTTGGCTGACACATTTTTAAGACTAAAGTTTTTGAAAGGAAAAGTTGTGATTCTCTGTATTTACTCTAGCATGGAACCATGTCTTCGTCTCCCTGTCCCAGCATGTTCTGTGCATCTTCTTTCACTGCTTTTTGCTAATGTATGGCTTTAGCAATCGAGTAATGTAGCTGCCTAAGAAAACACAGATTTTTTTCCATTGCCTAGAAAGTAATTTTCAGTCTGAAACTCACTCAGTGATGTTAAAATGTTCTGGGGCAACTGCAGTAACAGACCTGAATATGATCCTTAACATTTGCTTTGTATGGCTCCTACAAGTCTCACTGCTAAAATTCTAAGTCCTGTCTCCCGGGCAGGGGGAACAGATGACCACCAATTCTGCGGCCACCCAGTTTAGCCCATCAATGAATTTTTCCAACAACTGCCATACACCATATATGTGTAATGACCTTGGTGTTTCAGGAGCATTTTAAGGTTTGTTGAAAGGTCACAGGTTGGAAAATTGCCCTCTCCACTCATTGTTTCAAAAACATGAAATCAGATGAGAAGATCTAAAGGAATCAGATCATACCAAATTAAACTAACACAATCTGTTCATCTTCCTTTGGGTCCTTCCAGCCAGGTCCTTCTGGTAAGAAATACCCAAGTCAGGAACTCATGAGAACATAAAATGGGCATTTTAGTAATTTATTATCATCTTGGGAAAGAGAAGGGAGAATCTTAAACCTCAAAACGATTCACCAGCTTCAGTTAATGGGAAAAAAGGCAACCCTTTCTTCGTAGAACACATATATTTTTTAGATGCCTGCAGATATGGCAATAGAATCAATAAGAAAGATCTGTGTAGGTCTGATTCAGAGCTACAGAGAGGCAGTGGCAGATACACCAGGCAGAGCATCTGACTAAACACATGGTTTCTGAAACTCACATTCTGCACCACAGCCTCAGCAGCAGCAGCGAGACTGGAACCAGTTCCACAGGTCTGCGTGCCCGCTCTCCCACATGTACAACAGGGAGTTAAATGCCTTGTTCACAGTGGTCAGCTTTTTATTATTTTTTTTGTCTGAGGAAGAAGGAAGGCAGGCAGATAAAGTTTGGTCCGAAAACCTGATTCTAAAATTTGGGGCTTGAACTCACACTTGGTACTCTGTGAATATTTTATTTATTTATTTTTTAATTATTATACATTTGATTCCTGAGATAAAATAAAAAAAACCCATATACATATACGTATATATTCTATATTATATTTAGGTTGATGAAAATACTAAATGCGAACGAAAAAATTCTATTTTCAGCTCTCGTGACCTTGTTATTTAAAATATCACAACTTTAGCTCAATTTCCAAAACCAGATGTTGCTTTTATTAGCTTAAAGGTTAAAACATTTCATTTTGGAAAAATAAAACTAAGAATAATAAAAATGCTGCATTGAATTTATACATTTCTCTTTCGCGCACTCCATGGTTTTGGAGACTGAAAGTTACTGATGAATAAAATCCTATCCATAAATGACATAATTCAAATCAAAATTATAATTGTCTGATTTTCATAAAAACTAGTTACTGAGTCTCACTCTTTTCTAACATCTGTCTCTTACAGTTTTATGCATTTTTTTCTGTATATTCTATAAGCATAAAATGCTTTGTTGACTTAAGCCTGATGATTGTTTATATGCAGGACTTTAAACCTAAATTAGTTTTCTTTCCTTATATCTGAAACATTTTTAAATTGCCCTTAATCTAAAACTCCCTAAGTGACCTCAGTAATTATCTGTCAATGGCAAAGGGATGTACTCAGTTAGCCACATTTGCTTTTTCTCTTTTCTAACTCTTGATCTTCAACTTCTCTTAACAATGTACTAGATTTCCCAGTAACTGGGAGGCACTACAGAGATGCAGAATAATCTTGCCAGTATAGATCGAACTACAAAGGTATACATTATTTCTTAGCTCTATAAACTCTGAGTAGATTTTTTTCCAAGCTCGTATGTACTTATTTTATGCTTTATTGCTCTAGTGGCAAATTTTAATTTATTTTTATTTCCAATGTTTTATTACATTTGCACTCAACTGAGTTAGAGACCAGAATGGGTGATTGTTATACAGTAGTTTACTTTTAAAAGAAATAGGGCTTCTCAAGCAGCTAATACAGGAAGATGTATCACCAGCTTGAATAATTGTGACAACCATAGACGGTATCAGTGCCTGTTTGTTTGCACAATACCCTACTGCATTAAGAAAGCCATCCCAGCTGTCTTGGGCTCTGGAGTCACCCATTTCATCACTTGACACTGCAGCAGATGTTATGGATTGATAACAGACTTCACTTCATTCACTCCACATCTAAGATTACCTCTAGAAAAAAAACCCCTCAAATACATTATAACACTCCCAGCCATTTGTAAAAAAAAAAAAAAAATCAGCAATTTATTCTCTCTTTTACAGCATTAAATGGCCCCTTTTGGACTTTGAAAATATATTTTTTATTTTTTTCTTTACTTAACACATTCCCAGTGGTGGGTATGCATCTTAGCGCCTCCTGAAAGAGAGAGAAAGAGGGAGGTAGATTTAATGATTCAATTGTATTAGGACCTGGATAGGTTTTAGTATTATGAGTTACATTCCCATTATATCAGATGCCTTTTGGTTTTAGTGACAGTATTTTAATGCAGCATGTTAGTTGTGCTGGTGACAGAAACACTGGTCAAACCAACCATGGCAAGTTTTGGTCTCATAGATCAATAGTGATGTTCAGATTGCTCTGCTTTGCTTCTGGTGATGATGGAGGTTGCATATTATTTGAGATGCCATAGGTGAATGTGTAATTAAATACTGCAGAGTCATGCAGATAAGTCATCAGAAAATGTGTTTCTGTGGCAGGGCAGGGGTTGCCCACTCACCTTTTAAAACTGCAGCTAATGGAAGAAGTGCATAAAATACACAGGTGGAATAAAATGCATGTCACTACCTGCCAACACCTGCAACCTAAATCATAACATTGATGACAGTCATGAGACTCTTTTCTCTGTGTTTGAAGGGGCTGTAATTTGTGGGACTGTGCCATACATGCACTTAGTATCCTGTCCTGTGATAGTTTCAGGGGTGCAAATGAAAGCACTGAGGTTAGGTTTCACTTGGGCTGACTTTGGGCAATTACATGAATCACCTGAAGTGGGAGCACAGTCATCTTGCATTCTTTGTACAGCTGCTGGAGACCAGTCCTGGGCAGGCTGGATCACACCCTGGAGATCACACCTCTGTCTCTCAGCAGCTGCGTGGGCCTCCCAGGGCAGGTAGAGTCTAGCTTGGCTTCAACCAATTAAGTGGCTGGAGATACATGGGAGAGATGCAAGGGTTAGGAATGGGATTTCAGTGAATTCTGGGGGGATGTGATGGGTTTGACCCTGACTGACCACCACATGACCACTAAGCCACTCTATCACTGCCACTTCTCAACAAGACAGGGGGAGAAAATACAACAAAAAGCCCATGAGTTAAGATAAGGACAAGGAGATTGCTCAGCAATTACTGTCACAGGCAAATCAGACTCGACTTAGGGAAACTAGTGTAGTTTATTGCCAGTTAAACAAAGTAACATAATGGGAAATAAGAGCAAAACTAAAAATACCTTCCCACCCCCTTCCTCCCAGGATCAACCTCACTCCAAACTGATTATTATCAGTTCATAATTCTTCAACTCTGCTGCACATTCCTCCTCATGATCTTCTCCTGCTCCAGCATGGGGTCCTTCCCATGAGATAACATCCTTTACAAACTTCTCCAATATTCCCAAAATGCTCCAGCATGGATCCTTTCCTTAGGTCCCCAGTGGCGTCACAGACTCTGACAGAAAACCTGCTTCTTCATGGACTCTTCTCCATGGGCTGCAGTTTGTGCTAGGAGCCTGCTAAAGAGTGGGGTCTCCACAGACTACAGCTTCCTTCAGGGAACATCCACCTGGTGTGGTGTCATCCACAGACTTCAGGTGCACATCTACACCACCATGGTCCTCCTTGGGCTGCAGAGGGACAACCTGTGTCACCTTGGTCTTCACCACAGGCTGCAAGGAATCTCTGCTCCAGTACCTGGAGCACCTCCTCTCTGTCCATCTTCACTGACCTTGGTGTCTGCACAGTTGTGGCTTACATATTGTCACCCCTCTCTCCCAGTTGCTGTTCCACAGCTCTTTTACCTTTTCTTAAGTATGTCATCACAGCGGTGCTACCAACATTGCTGATTGCTTCAGCTTTAGCTAGCTGTAGGTCTGTCCTGAAGTTAGCTGTAATTGAATTTCTTCAATGTAAGAGCAGATTCTAGTGTCATCTCACAGAAGCCATCCCTATGGCCCCCTCTGCTACTAAAACCTACCCACATAAACCCAATGCAGGGAAATATTTCCAGAGTTTGCACTGATATTGCATGTTATTTGGATGTTGTATTTCCCTGGACCATTTGAAAATGCTGGTGTAAAGCATCAAATCATCCCATGAGTTCTTCAACACCGGGTTCTAAATTGCTTAGAAGTACCTAACTCTGGCTTTTCTAGCAGAGCTGACAAAAGCTCGGCTGTGCTAGAAAAAAGGTTAAAAAGTTAAAGGTGGGCAGCACTTCTTTGAAGGCTGATCTTATAAAGCAGTTCCCGACTTAGCATCTTCCAAAGCTTGGCAAACCAAATCAGATGTTTTGAAGGCCACAAGCAGGCTTAAACTGAGTGTCTGCTTGTGGGAGAATAAAAAACATCCTTCCCATAAAAGCTATTTTTCCATCAATTTTCAAATCACACTACAAAAAACGACATCTTGACAAACTGGTTTTAAGGATGACTTTAGCATGAAAGATAGCTTTTAATATCATTTATGCAGGGGGCTCCACAGAGAAAAACAGTTATTGTCTAGCCAGTGTTTCAAGTCCTAGAGAAAGAAGTATACAATATAGCCTGTAGTTTGCAGAGTTTGAAAATATTTAGATTTTTTTTTCCTGAAGAGGAAATGGTACATTGCTCAATCTAGTGAGGAGCCAGCAATATTTCTTAATATGAATAAGATGAGGCAGATTTGGCCAGGTATAAATGAGTTTTAATTTACCATATTTTAATTCATCTCTTGGTTCTTATTCTCTTCAAAATCCTCAGAGCATGACTCTGCAGTGATGGAAATTTAAGCAGAAGCATTTTTGTTTAACTGAGTATTTTTCACACACACTTAAACAACTGCAAGTGCCGACACAACACATTATCACTCTGTCACCTTCTAACTTCTCCCTGCTGGCATTAAAATAGCTGTTGCTAGATGTGACGGAAACTGGTGTTGAGGACCTCAAGAAAAGGGTGACTTCTGGATACAGGCTCTGAACACGTGCAATTCTCTGTTTCACACAACTGCAGAAATACGTGTTCTCGTCTGATAAAAGACTTGGCAGAGAAAAGCAGGTAGATTTCTCTCCCATCTCGTATATAATGAAGCATTAATATAAAGTCTCAATGAAGCTTCTCAACTGAGGAAAATACAGAAAATTTTCATTATATTAAGTCAAAGCCTCCAATTCATTTTGTCTACAGTAGAAATACACGCAACAGTAATTTACTGTAGGCAACATTTCATAAGTTAATATCTAGATGATTATTCTTGTGTATGTTTCCTGGAAAGAATGTTAGGTGTGTGGGTTTTTTCTATGAAATACATATTCAATTAGCTTATGAACCTTCTATTGTTATTGCTTGTATTCTGCCTATTGGAGTCTTCCAACAATGTACCTGCTGAAGTCAAACTACTGAGCTTAGTAGACTTATTCTCACTTACTCCACTATTGTGGAAGTTTGAATCAGCCTGTCTCTTGGGCTACCTGTGCTAGTCGTTAGTTATGAGATTATCCAAAGCTCCATCTACTTATAGCAAACCCTTACACTCTATATGTCTCCGTTTAAGGGTCAGAGATAGAGAGAGAGAGCAGGATTTTCTCTCTATTGCCCCTACCCCTCCCAGGGGGAGGATTAAGAGAAGGGAATAGAGAGAGAATAATAATAAATAAAAAAAAATTGCTCCGCACAAGGTTGGAAGTTAAAACTGTAACAAGTTTAATGAAAACAACAGGGGAAAGGAAAAGGGAATTAATAAGGGACAAAGGATATTTAACTACATACTAAACCCGATCCCAGTAGTCCCGAGTGGAAATGTCCGAGCAGTGCCTCGTGGCCGCTGTGACTGCTGTGACTTGTCACCAGGGACCACAGTGGTGTCGGGAGTGGGTGGTGGTGGATGCTGCCGAGCACGTGGTGCTAGGCCCAGCCGTCCCGAGATGCGACAGGAAGCTGCCCAGGAAACCAGGAAAAGCCCGCAAAAACCTCGGTTTTTTATGGACTGTGGCCACAAAGGGGAGGGAACAGTACTGATCTCTGACCCTCCAGGGTCCTACAGACACCACCTGTCCTTCCTTTTCAGGCTGGTAACCCTTAAACCATAACACTATACTACTCTAGAAGCTTTCTTAGTTTCTGGAGTTCTAAATCTATGAGCTTTAACCCTCTACCCTCAAAAAGAAAGTATGTGGAAAAACTAAAAGTAATGATGATGAGAAATTTAGGACTCTCAGTGTCTTTGTTCTCCTGTATTCTGCCTCTGATCCCTAGAAAAAATGGACTGAGACTTTCAGGACACCTGAGGATGTTAAAAATTTCAAATTCAAAATTCCATATTCAGGAAAGTATATTCCCCAAGGCATTCATTCCTCCGCACCTACTTTAGAAGTTTAAATTAAAAGTATTTTTATTTTTAATCCCTCAATATATAGAGAGGATGACTCTGTTCCTCAGTGCTTCATTCTTTGACCTGAATGTTTCCCAGACGTCTGAGACATGACTTAGTTGCCTCAATACTGGCATTTAGTAACATCTGAGACATCCTGCAAGTAAGTAGGCCACGATGGGAGACAAGGGTTCTACTATTACATACTTGCTACACAGTTCTACATTAGTCTAAAAGATATATAAAATCAAATTCTTTACCAGTAGAAACTGCTATAGTTCAGTCCAGATAGATGTGACTAATTTATGTGACTATTTGTTCCATATCGTACTAGAGGCATCAAAAGAGGCACACTTCTGCTTTCATGTGCATTGGTTTTGTATTGGAATAAATCCATTGCCTGTCATGGAGTAATTCTTGAAACACATCAGTGTCACCAAGGGGAGAATCAGGTGCCTGTAATAATGTTTGCAATATGAAACAATTAATTCTTCATTGAAGAGGTCAGAAAAGGGTCAAAAGGGATTCCCTGGTGAAAAAGAAAACATTTATGTCACTGTTTGGAAAGCCTTTTTAAGGTTTTTAGAAAATGATTAGTACTTTTTTCTCTGCAAGTTTTCAGCACCTAATATGGAAAGGAACTTCAGTTTTATATTGGATCATCTCAGATGGAAAACAACCCAACTGTTATTAATTAGTAAAAAGTATTTCTTTAAGCATGCTGAATATATGAATCCTCTTCAGCTAGAACTGGCTCTTTTGATTCTTATGGCTGTGATACATACAATTGGCATTTTCTCAGTGAAAAATATTTTGCAAGAAAAGATATTTTCTTCATGTCTTTGAGTTCTAGTAGTTTTTTCTGCCAAGACATTCTCTGTGTACCTTTCATAATTATCATGCATAAGTTCTCTGTGATATTGGAAAACACTGGATTTACTTCTCAGACATTTGAAAACTTTGATTCTGGAAGGTCTTTGAGAAATTCTTTCTCAGACCATACAAGAAATCTGTGGAAAATAAGGGAAGATGAAGAATGCTGTTCTGAGGTCCACGTTAGCACACTAAATATGAGAATCTTTAAGAAGTTGACTGCCCCTTTATTTTATTTTCTTGAAGGTGCATATGGACCTTGGTAATAGATGTACACTATCTGTATTATATTTCAACACTCCTTCTTGTAGGTAATAGATTCTAAATAAGTTGCATTTTATGATTGCCATCCATTTTTTTATACATCTTAAAGGAACTATTTCCAGAAAACTTGTAGGCTTTTCCTTCTATTTCTTTCTCTTGAGTTCCACAGAACAACAGATGCAGGCCAGAATAGTTGTATAGATTCCATGTAAAAGGATAAGGAATACATATTACCACCAGAAGCAAAAGCCAATGGGCCATGACCTTCAGTCAAAAATCAGGAGCTCTAAGAGAAGGTCTTGTTTGAAGTAGTCAAAGATATTGGACTACCATCACAAACTCCATAAGAATGCCAGCACCTAAACGAACTCATATGATGTCATGTTTAGGTAGCATAAATCCAAAAGCCAGGAGAGAAGTGATGATGAAGGTCTCTGAAGACTGACTTCATTAAAGCACTGAAAATGACACTGAGCAGTATTAGCCATTAGGACATCAAAGGCATTGGCAAGTGTCATTCAGGCTGCCAGAACACGATCCAGTTTCTTACTCTTCTCACTTATTCTACTGTCCTTCCAGTGTGAGCACTCCAGCTTGCCACTTTTTGCTTTGAATACTGAAACATGCACTTTGGAAAAGAATAATATGTTCCATGAAATTTGACTCATTTGACCAGTTTCTTTTTTGTACTTTCACTCACCTTTGCATGGTTAAACCAAGGAGAGAGTCGAGATCATTCATTGACTTGGAACGATCTTTATCTCCTTTGAGGCTGTACAATTTCTACTGTGTGATCAGGACTTTCTGGGAAAATTACCTCAAGCCCACATATAAACAATATACCAGGAGCTTCAAAAACAAATTAAAGGAGAAGCAGAAAATAAGTTTTCTTCAATAACGACAATTTGAGCAGCAAAGAATGGTTATGTGCCTGAGGTAGCAAAAACCCTCCCCACTATGCAGAGCAGAACAGTCACATTGCTTACTGTGCTCAAGTATTTTCCTGTTTCCATTTGTCCTGACAGAGATTGTAAGGTCTCTGAGTCAGGGAACTGCCTTTTCACTTGAATTTTCATGGTGCCTAGTGTACCACAACTTCATATGCTACCACTTGATCAGAACTGAAAAGATATATGCAAAATAAATATGAGACTTGCCATGCTTATGTATGGCAAAAGGACTATAATTATATTTAATCCTGAGAGCTCTTGAGAAGTTCAGCTAATTACTGTCATGGAAACATGGAAATTGCTTTGGAAGACTTTTGGGCAGAAGTTGGTGAAAAGGACAGACGGGAAATACCTTGAGATAATCCTTGTCTCCAAGCATTAGGGTTCACAGTAGGAGCTCAATGAACTGTAATGAAGAGTTCAAGACAGCGCTCTGGTATTTTACATTTCAGAAAGGAGGCCAGTGTAGTGCTTTAGCAAACTAAATAGGTACTAACACATTTTGATGTTTCCAGGGATATTACCTAGACAGAGGTGGAGATAAAATACAGTCCTTTCATAAAAATAAGCCAAAATCAACTGTTTTATCTAAGCAGTAACTTAGTCACCTTATTTATACGTAACCTAATAATTCTAATAAGACACAAGGATATTCATGTATAGCTGAATGATTACACTATTAGGATTCACTTCAAAGAAATAGCTGATTTTGTTTTTCTTCAATAGATTACACTCCACAGACAGACTGAGCTTTGTTCTGCATGCTACTTCATCAAGTAATGGTCATACATATGAAAGTTGTCCTCCTTCAGAAATTATTTTCATACAATGACAAATCCCAGAGCATGAAAAACAATAAATGTAAAATCATTTAGCGTGGGCCAACATCTCTAAAAAAGAGATAATCACTGCTAATACTGATCACATCAGTAAATTCCTTGGCTCTGTGGGCTGAAGTTCTAATGAGAAGTGATTGCTCCCATATAATTTACTTTACAGCCTGCAGCACTGAAATCCCAAGCAGTAAATAAGGGCAACACGCAAAAAACACTATGTAGGTGTGAGAAGGACAGTGGCTATCTGATAGTCATGACCAGGATCCTAAATCGTGGGAAAATGCAAGTAGGTTGTGTGAGATAAACGGTCAAGAAAAACAGAATGCTTGAGCTGAGGAATAACATTCATTCTGTCCACGCACTTAAACTTTGAGTTACTACAAGAAAGAAGAATCTCTGACCACACAGAAATTTGCTTTAAATATTCCACTGGAAATATCACTTCTGATATTTATCAGATGCTCAGTAGTTCCTTATTACTGTCATTGCTGCTGTGAGTGTATAATTCCTCCTCCAACATTTAGCAGAAAAAGCATCCAGAGGGATGGAAATAAAAACAACAATATTTTTTTTTTAAAATGGCAAAAGATAATTTCAAAATAGTAAAGAATACTATTTCAAACTTTCTTTCTTTAATTTTCTCCTAAGTTCTATAGAAAACATCTAGTGCCTGATACTTCCTAAGCCTCCAGGTGCATAAGTACATGAATTTTATCATTGTAACAGTGTGCTACTTATCTAGTTGCATGCCTAATTCCACATGTACTGTGATGAAAAGTCTGTGTTCTCTGGTACAAGAACATTTTTGGTAAGACAGTCCATCTCAGCTAGATTGAACGGCTTTTGGAAACATTTTTTTTTAGAGTCCAATTAAATGTACAGATATTCCTATTCATTTAATTATAAAATTTCATAATATTTTCTTCCACAATTTTGGATATACAGTAACTTTAAATAATAACACTCATTTGATTCTATGATTCTAAAAAACACACAGCAACTGACAGCTTTCTAATGACTTTGTACATTTCTTTAATTTCTTTCAATTGGGGTGAGACCAAATGAATGTCATAGACACTGAGTTTTGCTGTTTGAAACTAATACAGAAGATTTGGGTTGGCAAATGCAAAGTAATCAGTCTTAAGAATCTGACATACTGAAAAGTCTGGTCAGACTGCTCAGTTAATGGATAAACGTATCATATGTGCCATCTATCTGAAGCATTTACACATGACATGAGATCCCCTAACATGAAACAAAATCCCTGACCCTCATTTCTGCCAGTAACAGTAGCCGCGAGTAATTAATATGTTGTGGAGCTGTAGTTGAGAAATCTCTCCCTATAAATATTCAGAGAGTGCGGTAAAGAGTTTAACTTCATGTTCTTCAAGTCTCAAATCGCAGTTTGAGATGTGTTCTCAAATTTTCAGGGAATCTTCACATTATGAAGCATTTCATAAGTTCTCAGGATCTTGAATATTGCACTTGGAAAATGTTCTTCGAGAAAATCCTACCGCAGATTAGACCAGAGATTCCATCCTCTGTTGATATAGATCAGATTAGCTGATTTTCCCCACTTGAGGATTTGACCAAAGAACTGTATATTATTTGCATTTGATTTGTAGGAACATACTGAAGCTGATATATTTTTGGATGATTAAAATTTCATATTATCTCTGCAAGCATATCCAACAATCTTTGCTGGATTTAACTTTATGAGCTGAACTGAAATACCCCCAGCCATACAATTAAGCAGATGAAAGAAAAATTGTGATACCTGGTTACAGAAAATTGTAGAGAACCAGTGGGCCTTCCACTCACTGCCTAGTTTTAAAAGTGACAAATGGGAATGACCCCGAAAAAATAATGGAGTTATGCCAGAATAAATGGAAGCATAAATAGGACTGCTACAGTTAGGTATATTATGTTACATACATGTATAGGCATGTGCAGAAATCTATGATTTTCCTAAAAAATTCCTTGCTTTGATGGTCTTGATTTTAGGATGCTCAGATCAATATACACTAAAATGTTTAGCAAAGCTTGTGCACTCTTGCTTCTGTTTAAATCGCATCAATATAAATGTCATTCTTTGGTAAATTGTCCAGATTGAACTGTTGATATCCTGGAGATCTAAGGCACCAGGCATCCAGTAAGACACACTGTAGTACCTAGTCCACTATTATGGTATAAATCTTGGATTATACAATGTTTTTTAGAGCTATACCAATACAACATTCACTGTAAAAGTGTTTTGGTTGGCAGGAAAATAACACATATGCATATTTCTTATGCCACTGGCAACCACAAATTAAACATCTAATTTTTATGTATTCATTTCAACTTGATGTAAATGAACTTCAATGGGAACTCAAAAATGACATGAGCATCAACTGCATTGGGAAAGCTCTTCAAACACGGCTTGTCCACCAAAGCTAGATGCAGCTTAGTATGCATGTGCATAGGTATCCTCCTGTTTCAAAATACATTCATTTACATGGGGATTTTGACTTTTCTTCAGATCTCTTTTCAAACAACCAATATGAAAGGAGAAGAACTTTAAAAAATTGGCTTTTCAAGTAGAATAAAACTTGGCTTGTCATGCTGCTTCTAATATGTTTTTCCTCTGTCTGACCTTTGCTCTGAATTTCTACGATGGAAGTTTCAGGGTTGCAGGACTGGGAGGTAAATGTTTGTCAGCTTCATAAGCTTTTTTGGAGAGTACCCAGCTTCAGATCCAGCTTTATAAGGGGGAAAAAAAAAAAAAAGGAAAAAAGCAAAGAAAGAAATATTTTTCATGCCGCTTCAATTAGGCCCCCGGGTGAAGATCATACAGCTTTGAAACTGTTCCGTTTTGACAAAGTTCCAAAGTGCTATACACATTAGGGAAAACTAGAGTTTGCTGTAATGTAAACTGTTTAACATGCACACTGAGGTCAAATCTAAATTTTCCCAAGCGTTTGGGTTTGTTTAAACATTAGAACATGGTTTGGTGTCAGTGAATAGGAAAACTTTAATGTTGTGGGTGGGAATCTACCCATCTTTCTTTGTTAAAGTTCCAAAGGCTACTGCAATAAAAATATTCATTTATTGAGGGGGCTATTGTGATAAGCATCCAAAGACTTTATGCATTGGTGTGAAAGAAGCCAGCAG
>NW_010170131.1:0-1569 GCF_000695765.1 Mesitornis unicolor | reverse complement strand
AAAAGAAACAAGTCTTCCTTTCATTTTTTCCCTTTTTCTTTTCTTTTTCTTTTTTTTTTTCCCTTTCTTTCTTTGTAGGAGTTCCAAAGTCCAGTTTTAAATGAGGTTTTTTTCAGGGTGGTCTGGTTATCTGCACTCAGATATTTTTCTGGCTGAATATAATAAAGCTTGAATAGCTATGAGACTTGCTAATTTCAACAATAACTGCACATATTCTTTTTGTTTTTCAATCATGCATTTACCTGTAGAGTTTGAATCACACACAGGAGACTGCCTGTTGTAAATCAATATAACTTTCTTAGGACAGCATCACAACTGATGGAAATCAGGAGTGGTTCTGAGGATATGGTTTCTGAACTTAAAGAAAACTATGCAATTTTTTTTTTCAGTTAATACAGAACCTCAGACATTTAACTCTAAGCTAATAAATCACTATATTTTGCAGTGCCACAGAATAGAGAGGTATCACCAGTAACACACCCTACTGACTTTGTTGAAATGTCCTATCCAATGTATTATACATTACATAGTTTGAGAACATACTTGCATACTTCAGAAGATAAATATTGTGTTTATTTTTTCACTTTCTTCTGTTTTCTTAACCAGAAGTTAAAATCGGTTATGCTTATAGTTTATGATATCAAGCTGGAGTAGACAAATTTAATCCCTTTGTGCATAAATTTACAAAATTCAGGTGTCTACTTCTGGCTGATTACAGAAAGGAAATAATCTGACCCAATGAGCAGTTCGATGTACTATGTTGAATGGCAATCTGTGTGTTAAAATACATACAAAAGAAGACAGTAATGCATCATCCTCTGTTAATCTGGTATCTGCTCTTTTACTAAAGAGGGTACTTCACAACAACTTAGCATGAGGTACCTAATTAAGCCACCTACATTAGTTAACTAGAAGTATGTTAATTCACCTGGCCAAATTTGGCTGTCTGTCTCTCCTTATGGTTTTCCATATAGTCACTGTAGAAAACTATAGTTCTCCAAAGATGCCTTCAGAGCATTTAGGAGGGCTCAGAGAAATTATACATTTCACGTTGGTGAGAAAATAATGGAGACCTTTGGGAACAAGTGTGACAGACAATTATAGTTTTATAAGAAATCCACGTCCTTACTTCAGTCCCCAGCGCATGCACATGGAGAGCATGAGCTCTGTGTTTTCAGGTAACCTCTGCTGCTGTTAACAAAAAACCAAACCAAAACAAAAGCAAAAGCAATTAAAAAACATCCAAACCCTCCAAAAACCCCACCCTAGCAGTATTAAATAATAAAATCCTAATCTAGGCTTGTTTTTGAAATCTGAAGCAGCTTTCTGGGATGGCACTCAGGAAGGCAGAGTAGGTTTAGTGTGCTCACATAAGCCTTTGTAAAAATTGTAGCTCACTGTTGGCAGGTTTGGGAAATGTAAAGTGTTGTAAAAATTAGTGGTCTTTTTTTTATTACCCAGATGACAGATTGTTAGCACGAGTGTAGTGGACTTTTCAGTTTTGTCTCTACAGAGAGCTGGTCTTGTTAGATCAGTTAGATCAAGTTTGCTGATGACACCAAGCTGGGA
>NW_010170130.1:0-1957 GCF_000695765.1 Mesitornis unicolor | reverse complement strand
TATTTAAAAAATATATAATATATATTTTTTCAGGTCCAGTAATGGGAGATTAGGAGCAGATGAGGCAGAGAATTTTCTGCCTCAGCATATCATAAGCTTTTGGTGCACAGGCATAACAAAGAATGGAACAGCGGGGAGAGAAACTCAGGCGAGCTACAAACATAGAAAATCATTAACCCTGTCACTGAGGCACTCTTCCAAAATGCATGTATATTTTCTATGTACTATTGAACATATAGTAAGATTATCTGTCTGCTATTGTCATGCAGAACTGTTTATTCATACTCAGCCTGAAGGTGTTCTGCTGTCACATGGGCATTTGCTACAGATGTAAATAGACTGGCCATTGCAGATGGTACCTGATACCTCTTCTTTTAGTGTAGCAGTTGCTCATTCGGGTTTTTCCCTCTCGCTTTGACCTCCTACTCCCCAGACCCACTGAAAATTTCTGTTACTACAGCTACACTAAATTAGCTTAGACCACCCTCTGAGTGGCTGGGAAATCCTACCATGTGAACAGGAATATGTAACCCAGAGAAACTAAGTTGTCAAATGTGTGGTAAAAATAGACCTAATAATTTTCCCTGTACCACCATGCTTAGACACTGTAACATGACCAAAAAAAAAAAAATAAAAAAGGAAGGAAATAGAATTTCTCAAACCCTTATCTTCAGAAGTTTTACATATTATTCAAACTTGAAAGAAAAATGGTTGGAGTAAGGAGTAACAATAAGCATGGTAAGTTGTGTCCTGTTGTCCTTAAACTCTGTGCTCAGTGGATTTCTTGCACAGGCCTTTCTGTATTTTTCTATTCTTTGTGCAGGCACTTTTTTCCAAATAAAGACGAATTGTAAAACTTCTTTAACCATCACCTGCCATTCATGATAGGCACAATATCTTTAGCTGCTCATTCAGCCTCATGATTATTTTCCAATTGATCTCCCCCTTGCTGCTCCACTGTCCAAATATTCTAACAGTGCTTTAACTGATGTTTGATAACTAACTACAGCTTCACATAACAGAGAAAGATTATCTATTGCTTTGCTTCCTTAAGGATTTAGCACAGTGAGTAATTGTTATGGTTTAAGGGTTAACAGCCTGAAAGGGAAGGACAGGTGGTGTCTGTATATAGTTAAATATCCTTTGTCCCTTATTAATTCCCTTTTCCTTTCCCCTGGTTTTTTTTTATTAAACTTGTTACAGTCTTAACTTCCAACCTTGTGCAAAACATCTTTTTCTCTATTCCCTTTTTTTTTTAATCCTTCCTTGGGAGGGTAGGGGATAGTAGAGAGAAAATCCTGCTCTCTGATTCTTTAACAGAGAAAGGATAATTGGCACCCAACATGGGGCACAATTTTGGAAATTATTTTTATTATTATTTCTCCAACAAGACAAGTTGGAAGTTTATACTAAAATGGTTCTTGTAACTGTGCTTCTACGAGGCCTAGTACAGTATGCTTTTGTGACCTCAGTTAATGTTATTCTGGTATCTGTCATGCTGACGTGCCCTGTCTCCATGTTATAATGTCATATATTTTAAACTGTGATGGATGAGGGCTTGAGTTGGGTTAAGGCTTTCCCTGAGTACCTTGACCACTACCTCATGAACATGTTTATAAAAAAAATTCTGTTCCTTTGCCCGGCAAGCTTGAGACACAGAGGTTTGGAGGAATGATGAATGGCTATTACAATTATGTGTTCTGGTTCATCATTGTAATTCAGATGGCGCTAATTGTAAGACTGTGGCGTGCTCAGGTCTCTGTGTGTGAGAATAATATTGTTTTAAAAGCGGCCCCAGCCCTGGTCGCGGCCCCGGCTTCAGTCCCGGCTCCGGTCCCGGCTCAGGTCCCGGTTCGAACCCCAGCTCCTGGCCAGGCCCGAGCTCTAGCCCAGCTTGGGCTCCGGCCCTGGCGCCAGGTCTGGCCATGGCGCCTGGCCCTGGCCCCGGTGCCCACCC
>NW_010170129.1:45106-64259 GCF_000695765.1 Mesitornis unicolor | reverse complement strand
ACTCCCTCCCAACTTAGTGTCATCTGCAAAGAAATATTTCATTGACACCTCATAGCAATGAATAAAAATAATAATTAATTATGTGCTACCTGAAAATTTTTTCAAAATCTCCTTTTGTTTTTAACCGACTACCCCATAATTTCGTATCAGGAAAGTGCTTTTCACTGTTAATTGTCAGTGATGTTTGCAGTTTGACAGCTAGACCATAAAAGCTCAAACATCTCTTTTGCTGGGAAGAGCCCCTGCCTACTTAGACTTTGTAGGGAAGCTAATCCTAATCTGTCCTGTACACAACACTCATTATCCATTGTCTCTCCTTAGTCAGTTGTTCTACCACCTGATGAGGGGAATTGGGAAAAGAAAAGAAGATCCTTGGGTTGAAACAGAAACAGATTTAATAAACTAATAATAAAACTCCCTAATGTTAATACCAATTTTAATATAAAATACACAAAGTTATACTCAGCACACGTAATGGCTGTGAACTGTGCGCTCCCAGCAGTGAATGCTGGATGATGAACATCGTGACCACCACAGCTTCAGTGAAAGCGTGATGGTCACAACGAAAGGGAGAGTAGGCCTCAAGAGCAGAATGATGGGCAAGACCCTCCAGGGATGATGACCACTGAGAAAAAGCTGTCCCTAGTAAGCTTTCCAATCTATAGTGAGTGTGATGTTTATGCTGTGAAATACTTCTGTTGGCCAGCTTGGGTCAGCTGCCCTGGCTTTTGCTCCTCCTAGCTTCTGCATCTAACTGCTACAGACCTTGATCACTACTGTAACCCACATACCACCACTGGCCACAAACAAAAACAAACTGTCTTATCAACTGTGTTCCCACTGAATCGGGTGCTGCAATCTTCTCAAAAATGCAGCTTTCCTGAATAGAAAATGGATTCTGTGATTGTATCCCAGTGAAATCAGGACACTCACTCAAATCCTTTCTTTTCTGCTAAAAAAAAAAAAAAAAGTGCAGTTTTGGCCTCAGGGAAAGTTGTGAGTGTAATATAACTAGAGATAAAACCACTAAGAACACTGGGAAATTGGCATTTTAAGCAGCTCACTGGGTTGAAAGCCTGCCAGGATTATAGTGCTGACCTTGGCAAGTTCACCTTGCTATCAGGCTACCTATTGTTCCAAGGTAAAAGCAATGAGTAATTTCTGGTGGTTAACAGGAAATGAGAAAATACATGCACTGCCATCAGCCAGCATCAGAAGCCTTCAGACATAAGCACAAGCTGAATCTGAGCTGAATTTTGAAGATTTCATGTCCTCACAGGTGACTGGTCCTTAAGTGTAAAAATGAGATAACCTTCAACCACTCTCTGGGCAAGTCTGACTGATGAGGGTCAATATGGAAGGATGTGGGTAGGATGGAAGAAGGAGACTTGTCATTGTCACACTGAAATCTGAAAATTGAAAGTCTGAAATCACACTGAAAAGTCTGAAATCTCATTTCATCATTTCATACTGAAAGTCTGACATTTCCTTATTCTAATTAGTTTGTTAGAATCATTAACTAAGCAAACTTCAAAAAGTGAATGTATGCTAATTTTTAAAACAAACATTAGAAGCAGTATAATGTAGGAGGTTAATGACCCAAATTTCAGCTGGGTTGAAATAACATTTTTATAAAGAGGGGATGGGCAGTTTTCCTGACTGACCTTTTGAGCCATGAACCAGAACCTTTGGCTGTCTGGCAGCCTCATCACAATTCCCATAGAAGAAGAGAGCCAAGGAGGTAGAGAGCTCCAGGAATAGCAGGACATGATAACTCTATCGCTGCATTACATTTAAGTGAGTCATGTAGCAATATCAGCCTGAGCAGTTTTGCTACTTTACTTTATGCTCTAGCTGGACATTTGAACTACCTGACAGCTCCTTCTCTGGTACAACTTCACTGGGACACTTGGTTCAAGTGACACAGGTTGGCTGCATCTGCTTAGGGGAGAACTACTTGTAGATAAGCTACTATCAGAGAGCTGATTGCAACTATATCACGGAGGTGAAATCAATTAGTACTGCAAACAGAATAAACTGAATAACCTTTATGCAGCAGTACAATGGTCAGGGCACTGGTGCAGGTTAAGTTCAATGCCAGCTTCATTCAACAGTGGTCAAACCCATGGTTTTGAAAAACAAATATCTGCGTTTTTTAAACAGCAGATATGGATGTGGCTATTTTATTTCTTCCTATCTTAAGTCACAACTAACTGAAGAATAACTAATCTCTGTTAAATATCAGACATTTTTTCTTAAAGAATAGATTAATGTTACACAGATCTCATATCCTCATATACCTATAAAATACTTGCTGTAATTGTGCTTGTGCATGTGTAGTTGCAAGTGTATTTACATTTTCTGAATAGATTGATGCAACTTGCATGCAATAGGAAGCAGCATTTTCTAAAGGATAGGACACTATTTAGTGAATACATTGTTTTCAAGTTAAATTTACATCTGGAGCTCAGCAGCTGGAAACTGCAGATCACAATAATGGCTTTCTTCTGATGATGCATAATACCATCATTCTTTTTTGTAGCATATTGGTATTGGCATAATTTTGTCAATTTTTTTCACTGTTTATGGGAATCTGAAGTTCAGTTAGCTTTTTAATTTCATCACCATATTTTGCAAATTGCTATTGTTGGTTATTTGAATTATAAATTGTTCTGGATATATAACTACTTACTATTATGAAAAGGTCCATTTCTGACATCTAATTCCAGTTTATCAGACAGACCAGTGAACTGATGGCCCTGGTCAGCACAGTAGGATGATAAAACCCTGCTTTGAAGTATATAATCCTCTTATTAGTTATATAAGACAGGCTAGCAGGAAATTTCCCAAATGAGGTCTTAAACTGTGTTGTTCTCCAGTCATTCAAAACCATCCTAGAATCTCTGTAATGACATTTCAAGCCTACCTTTGGGTAGAAAGGAATTACTGTAATTTTTGGCATCTTTTAGTAATCAAAAATAATCTCATCCTTTCTGCATCCTCTCATTTTTCAGTCAATTATGCATTTTTTTTTCATTTGCTGCCAATTCTATTAAGAACCATTTTTTAATAATTCTTTTCAAACATGTTGGGGCCTTAAAGAGTTATTTTCTTTTCCTGAACACTGTTTTCATTGGGAAGAGAGGCTGAGAAAATATTAGTAATACACACACCAGCATATTTGTTCCTTCCTTAATTTTTTGAATTTACTTCAAAGCCAGTAGCTCTATGGCAGTGTACTGAGTGTGCTCTTACTTTACAGAGAATTGTTGGATTTAGAGGTTAGAGAGCTCCATACTCTCATTTAAAGTTCTAAATCTGCAACATATTTCAATTCACAGAAGGGTCATGCTGATTTATCTGATAGTGGTTTCTATTAATTCTACATGCTGTACCAATTAAAATCTGGGCATGAAAATTAAAATGTTTATTCTGGATGAATGGAAGATAAGGGAGGTTACAAGCCCCAAATGCTTCTTTGAAGCATGGCATTATTTGAACGGAAAGAGCTTCTAAACATTATACTCTGGGTGTTTGTGTGTATTATGTCTCAATCAATCCTTATCAAATGTGCCCAAGTTACAATAAACAAGGTTTTTATTTCTTTAGCTGCCAACCTTGACAAGCTGATGCAGTCTGTCAGAGTCAGACTGGGATCTTTCCATCACACATTACATGGCTAGTAAGAAAGATTCTGCCGGCCAAAATCTGTCCTCAGCTGCACTCCTGAGATCCTGTTACCTCCATAGCGTGTCCTCAGTGACTCCAGAGCAAATCTCTCCTGTGCAAGGCAGCTCTTCAGCTCTGGGAGAGACAAGGCAAGGGTGCCAGAGGTAGTAAAGAGATCTGAGGAGGTAACTGGTGCATTATTTTCCCTTGCAAACCTTGTCATTTATCTGTTTGTTTTTTAAAAAAACAGTTTTATTGAAAAAGATAAAAACATAGACTCTTCCTACTGTACACCAGTATTATTTCAGAGCTTAAGGATTGCTTCTAGTTCCTTGATATCATTCCAGTGATTGCACTGCCATTACCATGTGATAATTTTGAATTCTAAATGCCTGTGTGAGAGTGGAGAAATCAATATGAACATTTTGCTTTTCATAGGTTTTAGGGGGTTTTTTCTCTTATCTGTCCATGTTCTACTTCCACTGTTTAATGTCTGTCCAGAGGGAGACTGAGTTAAATGGCTTTGGATTCAGGAGTATGCTCATGTAAGAGCATTCAAGCCTAGAATTTATGCATAAAATAATAAAGAATGCTTAAAATTTCATTGTCTTTTAGTTCTAGAAAAGTGGTACATGTCTGCTCCACTGTCGAGCAGTTAGTCTGGACCTGTTTGACTGAGAATAACAGAAGGTATTTCCTTCAAGTTTATTTGGCACAGATTCATTTAAAGCAAATGAGCCATCTTACGTCTCACTCTTCAGCTGCAGACAGCATCCATTGCTTGTGTTGTCTTGCATTTTCAAATAGTTTAACCTGCACAAAGAGACATGGCCTGGCCTCAGCCAGCAGAAAATTCTTCAGAAAACAAAACAACACACACACAGCCCCTGAAATAAATCCAAAGAGACCACTTCTTTATCTGTCTTTGTATTTGTACATAGTTGTATCTGTCACTGTCAGTATTCAAGATATTAAAGGCATCTGTCCACTTTAACAGGGCTTTTGACAGCAATGGCTGGATTTGCAGTACATCTTCCTGGCCTCCTCTTTTTATCTGTGATTCAGAAATATAAACAGATTTCTCTTTGGCAAAGTCAGGACTTCTGGAAATGGTAAAGATTCATGATATTACTATTGGTGACAGTTCTTCCTCCTGGCAGAAACTCTGTGAAAGAGAAAGATAATTTTGTATTGATGATAGTCAACAGCATTCAACATTTTTCTGCAAAGATGTTTTTAAAAGATTTCTTTTAAATCTTTCCTTTATGTTGCCTACTAATAAAGGTAAAAATCCATTGCTGTCATGGTCTTATTTACATATATTGCCCCAAAAAGATAGTCTTCTAACACTTGCAGCAAGGGTGCCTATCATTTCGTGTAATGACATTACTTCTAGTTCTGGAATTTAAATGCTGAAGAGGGAAAGGGAATTACAAAAGAGCAGAAGGATGTGCTAATTATTTTGGGGCTTCTTTTCCCTCACTGTTTAGAACTTTAGCAAGATAACTCTGATTAAACACTTGGAAGAAGAAAAATGGGTGTGTCTGGATTCAAGATAGCCATATGTTTGCCGTGCATCACTTTAAAGGCCTTTCAAGCTGGGAACTCACTTTACCTCACGTGCATATACACACAGCAAGCTGAAAGCTAGGTGATCAGAGACGTTACCATAGCTGACTTACACTGAAAATAGCAACAAAAACTATCAACAGACTTCAAAAGGACACATGCATTTCTGAAAGAACAACTGAAATGCAGTATTTGTGCTTGCATTTACTAGAGATGCTGCGTAACAGTGTAAGAGTAATAACATCCAGCATTTTCCAAAGTAGGAAGAGCACTCAGGAACAAAGAAACACTCCTTTTTTTTTTTTTCTTTTCCCCTGTTTCAGTATTATGTACTCAACACTGCACTTGCATGCAGGGGATGCTAACAATTTCATTTACCAGCAGTCTGACCCTGCTTGGTGCAGTTGTGAGGGGCAGCCTCATTCACTGACAGGCTCCTCTGGCGGCCTGTGATTTCTCCTCCAGTCCCTGGTGTGAGTGCAGGAGGTTGCCCTAGGCTGCAGGGCGAGCTGGCGCACGCAAGGCTTACCTGGCTCACATGGCATTTGCAGGTTGTTTATCTTTCCACCATCTGACACAAATACCACTCCTCTGGGTTGCTTTTCCTGGCTGCTAATTCAGGGAAGAATTAGAAAGGAGTTTTGTTGTCTGGGCTCCACACAGCTCGCAGTGACCTCTTAAGGTCGGTGACCTCCTAAGATGAGGTCACCAGAACTGAGGAGAAGCAGAGCTAAATCCAGTAACTTATGTAAAGGTATGCCTTGGCCTTAAGCTTTCTTCTTTATTTAAGGAAAAAAAGAAATGTAAGCAGAATTAAGCTTTTCTGATTTGTTTGCAGGTTGCTTCTTCAGGAGTCCCAGCAGATAGACCCCTGATGTAAAATGCACCCCATCAGCCTGCTGGAGCACACCAAGGCCCTGAGCCTGCCCTCCCTTCTGTCCTGCTAGGAGCAGTTGTGTTAAAGCCATGGCTGCTGGGCTGCAGGTTATCTAATGCAGCTCCTTATCAATGACTGGAAATGAGGAGTAAAATACATTTTTTTTTCCTTCATAGATTTCTCCAATCTAATTCTGTTTTCTATCGGCAGTGATGTGTGATCTTTCAGCTGACTCAGAGTCCAGACAAAATGGAAAGAGTCATTATTTTAAAAGCTTCAATACTGATATCCAGCTACTCCTCTTACTCCTTATGCATTTTTACTGAACTCCTAGTATATTTTCCAGACTTTTTCTTTCTTTGTTCCTTTCTCCAACTGTCATCTAACAACAGAAATAACATTTCTGTAATAGCCACTTTCCTCTGATGCTGTAATAACATAACACAACACACAATGACTCAGACTAAAAGTGGTAAAGATCTAAAAGGTCAGTTGGATTAGGCTTTTGAATCAGACTTAATAAAAAAAATCTAAGGAAAGAAGGAAAAAAAGCAACGTGCTTACTGTTGGAGGAAACATCACTCAGAGACAGCCATAGAAACTAGAGTTTAAAATCAGGTAAAATATCCATGGAAGACCATTACAATCAGTCAAGTAGCTGATTTAAAATTAAAAAAAATAAACAACTCAGAAGTCCCCACCTTTTTCTTTCCCTGTTGTTAATATACCTAATAACTCCTTTTCTGTTGAGAAGGATGATTTTTAAAAAAATATTGTTGCTTAATATTTTAATGTGCTCAGAATTTTATTAACCAGTTTTGAGAAAATATATTTGAGAAAAAAGCCTCTGAGGAAATGTCTCTGCCCTGATTGTTAGGCCTGCTTCAAATACATTTATCACAGTAATGTGACAAAAACATGGGACTGCTTTCCATCTCCTTTCACCTCTCCATGTTCTTGGCCTTGTAAAGGGTCTTGCCACCTCCACTTGAACCTGGTGCAGTTTTACTTGGCTGCCTAACTCCCTGAAGTTAACATTTCTGCAATGCAGTAAGACTCTGTCCCTTCCTTTTTGCATGGTCACTTCCCTTACAGGGAACACCACCAGCCACGCAAGTTTCACCACAAAGTTGCTGCACTTTTAAAAAGCAAAATAAAACCAGCAACAGGAGCTAAAATTCTGTGTGAGGATTCCCCTGCAATGAAATTGCTGTTCTTTACCATTAACACAGTTAGTGTTTGGCATTAAATTATTGCATGTTGACTCAAGCTGTGTATCTCAATGTCTAAATTTTGTCGTCAAGATGCAATCCATTGCAAATGCTATTGACTCCCATGCTACAGTGAAGTGTATGTAAATAACAACACTCTTGAGGCATTATTAAATTAAAATTATTTACTAATGCTGTGTAGGAGGGGAAAAGGAGAAAAGAAACGTGGGAATTAAACAATATATTTGTGAAGCACAGAAATATTTCAAAAAGCAGTTATTGGATTCAGCCCTTGCAATGCATGGATACTGTGTTATCTGAATGAAGTAGACAAGAAATTGCAGCTACATACTCCTGCGTTTTTTGAAAACAACACTCTTCTAGATCCTTCTTACATCATTTAGGGAACATGATTTCTGGCTGCAGCTATAGAGTCTCAGTGTTTTAGCAGAGACTGCTTGTGCTTGTGACAACCCCCTGTTGCTGCTGTTATTATCCGAGAAATTCTACCCTCTGCCAAAGCTAATACTCTTTAACGACCTGTCACAGACTATCATTAAACGTTGAAATAGCACTTGTTGATTTAGATTGTACTGGGATTTTTATGTTGTATAAGTGCATATGCATTATCCTTTAATGAGTCAGGTTATTTAAATTTCAGATCAGATTGGGGATGTAGCGAGTGTGATGGTTCTATATTCCTCTACCATCTGTCACCGAGGAGCTCCTTAAAGCTGCAGCCTCAGTTAGAAGAACAGCTTGGCCCTATACTCTCTCTGTTGATGTTTCAAAGCAAAGACTAGAGACAGGCTTCTCAGCTACTGAGAACAATTTTTTGAATGAAACTTTCATAGGAATGGTGGAGACGTTAAGGCTACGTGGAATATTCAAAGACTATTGTGTCCGTATTACAAATGTGATTTGTACCTCAGTGATTCAGATCAGAGATATTTCCTGCAGGAGCTCATGTCACGAGGCAGTACCTTAATGCAAATCCCTGGTGCTGAAGCAAAGCAGGTGACTCTAAGTTGCACTCCCACAGGGAAGGGAGGCATTGTCTGATCTTATCATTTCTCTTCCTTCTGGTGCCTTTCAGTCGGATCAGACAACCCGAGCTGAAGCAGAGGAGTCGCTCAATCATTTCAGAAGTGAACCAGGACTGATCAAAACAAGGACTCTCCAAAGATGGCCTGAGATGCTTCAGCCTTAGAGTCTGCTTGCAGAATTTGAGTGACAGCCTGGAAAACACTAGGGATTGTTTTCTGAGCAGTTTTCCTTGTGATGCTGAATAAATGGTATTTATAAAAGCTGTCTGGTTTTGATTCGTGCTGTCCTTATTCTCAGGACACAGTCTGTTTGCAAGCACTGAATTCAGTCAGTCTTGCTCAGGTGGATTGTAGTGGACTGCAGGCATCATTTAGGAGAAAGAGGTGGGACAGGTTGGAGGCCTGCAACCAAGAAGGAATGTCCCTAGGGAGCCATGATGGCACTGGAAGCAGCGAGCCTGGGTGCTAACAGCAAACAAGACTGCTTGACAGAAAGGAAAAAGAATTGGTCTGCAATTAGGTCTCCTCTACCTCTGAGAATATAGCAATTTTTTTTTTTTTCTCTCCTCACTGAGAACATCTATGATATTTCCCCTCTTCTTCATGCTCATGTTATCTGGCCATATAGTTCTGCTTTTGCTCACCAAGAGGCCCACTGGTACAACTCGGAAGACAAAGGGCTCAGGAGACACAATCTCATATGTCCTGCAATGATTATTAACATTTTTTGCTCTCCCATTTTGATAACTTTGTAGTTTTACTAAATTTTTCCAGCTCTTACCTGGATAGTAATATTTGAGAGTGGAAGGAGGAAAGCTCCATTCTATTGCCCCTTTAAAAAAAAAAGATAGATCGATTATAGATTAATTATGAAGATAATTTATTCTTTTTTATTATTATCTTCATAATTGATCTATAAAAGCTATCAGATTGTTTTCAGTTTGTCTCTCAGTAAAAGTTCTACTGTTGATTTAATGATGCTTGCTGATGGGTAAATATACATCTTACCAGTTTATTACATAGTTTAAATGGATGTTGGTATGATCTTTAAATGACATTGAGATGTCAGTGAGGACAAATGCCACTCTTCTACTGCTACCTATAGGCTACTGTATATATGAGAAAACTGCATGCAGAAGTTAAACATATGATGTTTGCTAACAAGGAGACCTTTCCTGCTGCTTTGGCATATTGACATGATATTTCACTGATATATGAAATTAGCAACATGAGCAAGTCATAAAAATCCCATTAGATGCAAATTTACAACATGGACAAAATGGATGCTGCTTTCTGTTCTCCAGCCTCGGTCACGTCCCCATAACATTAGAAAAAAATTTGCCTTTAAATTTCTAATTGGCTTCATGCTGCTATGACTTGTTGAAATTCTGTCCTTGTCATATGAATGTTGCTAACATTTTCTTGGGAAACTTTACCTGAATTGTTAAAATAAAGTACCTTTATGCTTCGGAGTCTTTGGATTCTTTCATTCTTCAGAGTGTTTTCTTCTCATCAAAATGAATTTACTAAGTAACATTGACTTCTCATCAAAAAGATGTTTTCTGCTGGACAAGTAGTACTTCAATAGTGTAATTCAACATATGTCACTAACCACACTAACCACAACTGTGATTTCAGTGCCAGTATTGAAAAAATAGTAACATTTTAAATTACTTTTTAAAGCTTTCTGTTAAAATTCAAAATACAGTCTCTAGCACATGGATCTTTTCCATTGGTATACTTAGAGTTCTTGAAATTACTAGATGAAAAATATGTGCTTGATTATAGGTTTGCACAGTGAACATGACTTAAAGCACATACATCAGAACTTCTTTGAAGTGTCAGGCTGTGTATAAACACTGACAAACTTAAATCACTGAAAAAGGAGATTATTAGAATATTCTAAACACAAGGCTTTCCTATTTCAAATAACAACTTACCAGGGAAATTTAAAAAAAAATCCCATTATAGTTAACGTAATACTGTAGTTAGCAAACCTTCTGTTAGTCCATAGTTCTCTGAATGTAGAATGTATTGTATACAATTGTATGTAGCTATTTGTAAAATCTTTGTTCTCTTGTAGTGCTTCAACATGACACACAACCCTTTGCTGTGCTTTAGACAGGACATTGAACAGCCTGGCTTAATGGAGAGGAAAGGGTGGCATTGCTGTGTGTAGTGGAAGAAGAGCCATATGAATTCTTGGGAAAGATGACTACAGAAATGTAAAGGGTATGGCAAAAATACACAACAGCATATGAAGGAAACTCTAGGAATAACTTAAAATGTTAGAGGGGGTAGGCAAAATATGTGTATTTGAGAAGAGACATTATTGAAAACCTGCCTGCAGGTTTGAGTGAATATTGCCTGCCAGTTCCCCCGGGCACTATAAAGCTGCAGATTTTAAATGTGTCATATAAGTGTCATTGCTCCCAGTTCTACCTGCTGTGGAAGACATCTGCACTTTGTGAATCTGCCTTCCTAATACAGAAGGTAGCCAACAGTGCTACAAAGAGTCAGCTCACCTACCCTGCTGCAGTCCAAATGCATTTAAGTCAATGTTACACAGGGGTTGTTTTTATAGTTTAAAGAACAGTATGGATGCTCACACAAATGAGTATGGAGGTATATACCCAGATTGTCCAGGTCTGCTCTGGATCCCTTGCCAAAGCAAAAATATGTCAGTCTCCACTACTCACAGAGCAAGATGACAACTCTCCATGGCATAAAGCAATGCCTTCCTCCCTGCTCGCAGCACTAACATGCTGCCCAGAGGCAGCAGTATTTCTCCTAGAAATAATCTATCTGCGTCTCACAAATGCAGATACTGTGTCATGTATATCATCAAACAATTTTCCAAAGTTCTTTTAAAATCTTCCCATGCCTCTGGAGCAAGGTGCACTATTCATTTTCAAAGGACAGGGAGATGGAAGTACTAGAAGAATTGACTCAGTTCTACTGGGAGAAATGATTTGGCAGCCATGGCAGTTTTTTGTTTCTTCAGCCAGCTCTCTCTTCAGCAACTACCTCAGCTTGTGTTCTCATTCCTGTTTAATTCTCCTAACTATATTGAACCGACACAGCTGTTAGGAAAAAATCGTGGCCTCTGTTCCTCCTGTGTGCCATCAGCAGATCTTGTTATTGAGGTCATTTCCACCACAGGGCAGGGATGTGAGCTGCACTACCATCCTCAAGGGACTATTTAGGTGTTGGATTGTCTTGTGCAGACCCAAAATGCTCAACAAGAGCAAAGCTTAGCTTGACTTTCAGATTCCAGCTTGAGTTTGCAGGATTAAATTTTAGGAGTAATGACAAAAGGCCCCATCTTGTTTCAGTCATAAATTGAGCAAAACATTGAGGGATGTATGCAGAAGGCCACAGTGGTAAACTAATTTGTATTTTTCAGAGCAAGTTCATGATAACCAGGTACATGTTTATTTCTCCCCTGAGTATTAAGAAAGAAAATGCCATGTAAAAGATAGAGTACAACAGGAGAGTTGACATGGAAACAATTTACCTACAGTCAGATGGTGAGTAGATAAAAACCCACCGCAACTCACTGCCTTCTACCAGCGAGCCCCCTGGCTGAAGCTCAATTTGTTTCTAACAACTGAATGCTTGTGAAGCACGATTAGGTGGCTTATCCCATGAGCATGGGTACTCACCTTGCTGTATGGAGATGTCCATGGCACAGCTAATAATCCTAAATTCTAATTGGAGTTACTAGGGAGAAATAAGTCCATTCAAGGCACAGTTCATCCCATCCTAGAGCAGATCTCTACATTAGATAAATCGTCACCTAAATGTTCCTCAGTATGAGTTGACTACAAAAGGAGCTCTGGGAGAGCTGTTCAGATATAGATGTCTGTTCAGATATAGATGCCTATAGATGGCTATAGATGTCTATATACATCTATAGATGTTTATAGTAGATGTCTAATGAGATGGAAAAATGGGTCCATTTAATTTAAAAAAAATGAGACTGGTATGTTTGTTTTCTCTGTAAACTTTTCATCTTGCATTTGGAAAATGGACTAATTTTTTTTTCTTTTCTATTTTTTTTTGTTTCCTATTATATGTAGGAATATTAAAGAGGATGGAACAAAACCATAATGTATTGATTTTGGTGAAGGATTAGTTTTTCTCAGACTTTGTGGAATAACTTATTCCTGACCGGTTTAGATACAAATAGTCTCAAAAATGTGTCATTTTCTCTGAAACAGGAATTCTGAGGTTTGAACAGCTCTGTAGCTCTACAAAATTCTCTGAGTATGAAATTTGTCCTTAAGTAATCATACCTGTAGGCTTGCTAGGAAGTGTCCTCTTTTGGAAATTTAACCCAGACAGAGAAAAGGGGGCAATAGAATATTTTCATACATAAATGTACAGATTTCATCATGTTGTTCAGGTAAGTTTTGAGGTAGAGATTTTATATGTAAGCTGTATCAGTTTGTTCTTGAGGAGCTCTTTAAATAGAGGTACAACTAAAGTCTGCTCTCATATTGTAGATCAACACTGTGGTAGTAAGTGGGGTTGAAACCCTAGAGGGCACACTCTGCTGGTCCCCAGCAGCAGTCCTCTGTCTGCCTGGCAGCACAACCTCGTCCATTGCTCTGTGCACAGGAGCACCGACGCTCCTCTCTGTCACATGTCTTGCTTTGCAGTTATTCTCCTCTGCTTTCTTGTCTTTCCCTGTCATGATGTATTCCTTCTCTTCAATCTTTCCATCTTCAGGTAACTTTTAGTTCTCAGTGCTGGTATCTATTTATTTACTTTGCCACACTGTTAATTGTCTAATTAACAATAAGAAAATAAGATCTAGAAAGAATTTTTAAACAGCTGTTAAAAGTTCCTGGAAAATTAATGGTAGAGTGACCATTCATACCAGTGCAGAGGACAAGGGGAATCAGCACTTGCTTTAGGGGCATCTCTTTTCCCTTCTCTCCCAACACCCTCTCTGTGGCCCAACACTGTTTGCTGAGAGAGTCTCAGCCATCTCTGCTCTTTCATTGTGCAGTTGAGGAGCAGTGACTGTTGTGTATCGTCTGTAAGCGAACTGCCATTTCGCAGCACTTCTCTGGCTGCAATGATGAAGCTATCTTTGAGGATACTCTTGTATTTGGCCAACTCCTTTCCCTCTTTTCCTGCCCACCTCCTTTCCCTCTTGTTTGTCTTTCCCTTGGTTGTGTTTTTACAGCTAATTGTGGGGCTGCACAGCACATGAAATCGGTGAAAGGAAGCAGTTAGAAAAAGAAATCCTTATTTGATTCAGCAAAATGTAGAGAGGACAATAAACATGGTGCAGGGGAAGAAGCAGAGGACAGGAAACTAAAACTGGCCTGATGGTCAAAGGAGGATTGCTGCATAAGTACATTCTGTATTACCTCACCTGACTCTATGTGCTTGGACCTGGATCACAGATTCACCATAAATATTACCCTCTGCAATGGAGTTGTATGTGAACATAATTCCTGGATCAGCTTTACCAGTAATCAGCTTGCCTTCCTTTGAGAGTGAATGGAGACTTCTCTCGTGAAAACAAAAGGTCCTGGTGGAGGTGGGTGGGGAAAGGTTAGGCTTGTGTTTCCCTCCTATGCACCAGCTGCTTTTGGAGATGGAGCACTTGTTTATACCTTAGCTAGTCACAAACCCTTTCTGAGCTTCTCCTCAGGTACAGCCTAGTCATACTGTCCTCAAGAAAAAATGTCAGCTTAGTCAGGCTGTGGTTTTTTCAAAGAAGTCTAAGCGATTTGGGCACCCAGTTTATTTGGAATAAGAAGTATATGTCCAAATTTAGATGGCTTAGAAAAGTCCCAGCTGGAGTTTTCTTGGTGGTAGAAAAGGAACAGACTGATAAAGCAACCTTGGCCACAATACTGAAAAATGACTCAGTGCTATAATTCATCTTACAGCCTCCATTACATTTAGCAGTATTTATTCATTACTTGTCCTAAAACCTTTTTTCTATCTTCTTTTCTTCTTTCACTTGCTTATCAGGGACAGATTTATTTCAGATCTAGTGGAGAGAACATTTCTTTCAAAGACATTCTGAAGAAGTTGTTTGTACAAGACTGATCAAAAATTGCAAAACTGAACAAAAAACCTGACAAAATTATGTACTGAAATACGGAAAATAATGATGGCAAACTTTTTGTAATATCAAACCAAACAGCAAATGAGACATGCAACTGTTTATGCAAAGAATAATTTCTTTAATGCACGGGGTGCTTTTCAAGACCGAGGACTAGCTTATTCTGAACCACAATAGTTGAGAAGCAGCAGTCTTTGCCATGAGTGAAAAAGGTGATATTATACATGTTTTAGGTAGCTAATGCATATGACTGTCTAGTATGTCACCAGTACTCAATGCTGTATGGTGTGGAGACAGATGAGGCAGTCCCAAATCCACGACTTGTGCTAACAGAACTGGAGTAGCTGGAATTCCATGTAGGTGCATTTTTTTTTGTTTTCACTTTTCAATCATCTGCAGTCAGATGTGCTTTAAGAATCATGGAACAAAATGTTCTACCTCCTCGCTTCCAGCTTACTTAGCAAGAGAAAATCTTTACAAATATTCTGTGAACTGTGCTTATGTCATTTGTTAACAAATTTCTGGCGGTTTACTCAAATGAACAACTTTTTGTTGCAAAACCAAACCCTCGAAGATTAGTTTTTCAAAAATAAAGCAATGTCAAACTGTATACATGTCAGATAAATGTTTCATTATACTCTGCATGCTAATGAAAGTCATTAAGAATGCAAATGTACCAACATAATGTAGGCATTCTCATCCTCTAGTCCAATTTTTGTTTGTTTTGGGTTTTTTAAAGCATTTTAAAAGCATCTCAGTAGCTACTTCACAAAAACATTAAACAACATATTCTTCAACTTAAAATTTTTTTGTAGGCTGCACATTTTTGATAGGCTCAATCGGGTGGGAGGCTGTAAATTTTGTATGGGTGCATTTGATTTCATTAGTTGCCCTGATAAATGCGCTTGTGTCTGCTCTGAATATCAGAGCAGAATGTCAGCTGGTCTAAACAGTAGCTTCTATTCCATCCAAAGGGAGTACTTGAATTTTCATCCTCTGGGGGAAAGGAGCTCTGTCTGCATTAACAGTATCTATACAGAAATCTAGAGCCCAAGTTCAAACAATTGGTGAAAACTCAAGTATGAAAAGAAACCATGGTTTATACTCCACAGCCTGAGTGTCTTCACTTTGATCATCGTTCTTGTAATCTAACCCAGGAAAGACACTTGTATCCAACTGTCAGCCCTTTAAGAACTGTTTCCTTAATTTCTTTTTGCTTTTTTATGATTTCCTGAGGCCTTCTGAAAACTTTTATTTTGCTGTTGCCAAAGTTTCATTTTGCATTTTCCATGGGGCTCATAAAAATGGGCTGAATAATTCATATACAAATTTAAAGTAGTGTGAGACATTTTAAAAGGGGCTGTAGCCTTTCTTCTTGTTACCAGAAGAAAAATGACAAAATTTTGCCTAGATACCTAGTAAATAATTTTATTCTTGAAATTTGGCTCTCTTTGAACCTACCTTGCAATAGGTGTTTGTGTATGCATTGCCATGGTGTCCAGCAGAACTTCACCTACAGCACTGTGTGCTGTTATATGGAAGTACTGAACACAGCATGAGACACACATCACCAAACAAGCACAGACTGGCTTTACATAAAACGAATCAAACAACTCAGAGATATTTTGGATTTACTCCACCCACCCAGCACAGCAAGCTGAAAACCTTCCTCTGTTGCATGAACTCAGGCTGGCACATGGACAGGCTGCACCCACCCTGCTCTGCTCTAGGGTGCAGCTTTTAGTTCTGGTTTTGCAATGAAGAGAGCCTGTCATGAGCTGCATTGAGCTTCTCTCCAACATGCTTCATCTAAAGACTAAAGAAAAGATATTTTTGTTCTTAAATTTATTTCCCCTTTGCTGCAATGGTAGCCTAGTTTTTTCTGCTCAGGATACATCAGAAGCTCAGTTAAGGCTGTCTCTGACTGGGGCAGGGACTATGAAATTTTAGAGCTACTATATGCACGACTTTTTATGAATTTATTGTTTAAACGGAAACTCTTATAGGACCATTTAGTGATATGATGTGATACATTTATATGTCCACATTGCTTTCCTTCATTAGCCAGCTATTAACACTTCTCTCTCTTAATAAAAGCAAAGAAAATTATAGTCTAGAAATGGTATGAAGCAAACTTTTATGGAACTTTAAAAATAGTCTCTGCAATAAATGAATGCCCTTTCACTGGCTTTGCAGTTATTCATGTCCTAGTCAGAAAGTTAATACTCCTAAGTGTCACTTGTGCCATAGGTTTTTCATCAGGGGATTTCTTTCGACTTCGCACCTTCTCATCTTTAACTAGTGCTACATGTGTTTTGCTGTCAGAGTCGGTATGTCAGCAACTAACAGCGGTTTCTGATAAGGCACTTCTTGATGATTATCTACAAACTGTGCATTCTCACTAGTCTAACTTCTGCATCCTTATGGGTCAGCAAGCTCAACAATGTTGAAATGATCTGCAAGGCTTCAGAGCTGAGGGTGATTTGCAAGCCTAATAGCAATATTAAGCAAAATGGATACTTTCCAGTAGTCAGTAATCAAATTACTCTTCCTTTCATGTCTGCTGCATTTGTTGTTTACAATATTTACATTTACAATATTTACATTAATGTTTAGTATATGCTTCTGAATCACATGAAGATCATGAAGATGTAAATTTTATGTAGTTATGCGTTGCTAATGCATTTTGGCTATGGCAAGCTCTTAGTTTTCTTAGGCATAACTGGGGCTGAGATTGTAAGGTCTGCAGGCACCAGTGCTAGTGGTCTCTGGTTTTTAACATGCACACGTTTGCAGAATGGAATTTTCTCACTCATTTTTGTATATATGCAAATACATATTATAAGACTTGAGAGTACCTATTTAGTCCTTGTTTGATCAGATTGTTTGTCCTAATAATTTAGACCTGAATGTTATTTTTAAGTAAACACTCAATTAAGGTGTCCTGGAAGCAGTACAAGGACTTCTCACTTAAAGTAAGCAGCATTATCTTCTGTGCGAGACCCCCTGCATTTCTACACATGCTATCACCAATAGTGTTTTTTCAGTATGTTTCCCAGAAGATGGATGACTGAGATTACACAGCACCATCACCCTGGTTGTCTCTGCACATTGACACATGGTATTCTCCTCTGTCTGCCCTGGCTACTGCTGGCGTGTGAAGCTCCAGTTGGCATGGCAGAGGCTTCCCTAATTGCATACAGGTGCTGTGTGAAGCCATCCGCACTAAGGCCAGTCAAAATTGAGCTATTCACAGCTGACACATTCTTCCTGGGTCTGTGGCTGAATTTTTCTGGTTTTGTTTTGTGTGCGTGTGTGTTTTTATTTCACTTGCAGCCCATATCTGCATGCATTTTTTCCTAGATAAGACCTCAAAGAAATAAAACGCAGCTACACTGGGGTGGAGCCTGATCTGTTTATGAATGCTGCTACTATCACGTACAAGAACAGGAAGCAGAGCAATTCTTCTCTAAGCGTATATCATAGAGCATGCAAGTGTAGCATATTTCTCTGTTTATCTGGATTATGACAAATTACATTTCATACAGATGTTGAAATGTTACCGGGGGCACAAATTATTACACTGCTTGCTACGCAGAACCTTAAAGTTCTGGTTTGCTATGTTAATAAAATTAATATTTTAGCGGAACTGTTTTTCTTGTTTATTTATCCTACAGTCAATAACTAATTTCTCATTTTGGAATGACTGATTAAGTGGCAGCCGAAATTCTGGGTGGATAAATGTCAAGTAATTATTTAAAGAAAACATCTTAATTTTACATTAAAAGTAACAGGAACTGAATGAATGTTAATACTCAGGAATAATATTTTGGGATTACTAGAGTTCTGTAAGAGCACAAACTCATTACCCAATAAGACTTAACACCTGTATGCTCCCAAAACATGTTATAAATGAGAAAATACAAAACAAAACAAAACACCAAACCGAAACAAAGATGTCTGAATTTTGAACAAAGCATGCAATTCTGATCTTGCCAACTTAGAAAGATGTCCTAGAATAGGAAAATATTTAGAGAAGAGCAATAAGGATGAACAAGCTGTGAAGTGGCTTGCATATGTGGTAAGCAGACAAGGACATTTTCGGAATGGCGAAAAAGAAAGGTCCTTAGACTCATATGTGGTCACGAGAAGGTGGTTAGGGAATAACTGGAAATTGGTTACTGGCCTAAGAATACCTATAGTTTGAACTAATACAACTGTTCTTTTGGAAGAACAGAAGACCTTAGTAATGATAAATAAAAGATGTAGAGTTTGCTTAGGATTTTCTGTTTAAATACACTAATGAACCTGAGCTATGTTCGAACTGACACAGTTTGAAATTTAAGTAAAATTTAATGTTAGTGAAAGTTCTTCAAACTGCTGCAAAATTCTTCACAGACAGCAAATTCTTTCTTGGGGGTATCAAAAAAAACCATTGCTTTTAGTTTCTTTAACTTCTTTGTAGGTATCACGTTGCCCTCTCAATTGATAAAATTTCCCATACATTTTGATAGTGCTTAGACTTTTCCCTTGGTTTGTTTTCAGACTGTGATGTGGGAGCTTCAGCTATGAAGCTGTCATTGAACATGTAACTATGTTAAACACTCTTTTTCCCATATCGTTCTGGATGATAATCATTTACCATGATCTGATGCCTCCAGTTCTGTCTCTGATAAGCTAAGTACTGAGA
>NW_010170129.1:35584-45075 GCF_000695765.1 Mesitornis unicolor | reverse complement strand
AAGAGTATGGGCTAGAGGCTGGGGAGATACTGTTCTTCATTTAACTGTTATAATGAATGAAAAAGTAGGTGAGGAATGTCTAATCCCAAACATTAGCAGTCAAAGGGTAATCTGTCTACCTAAGAATGTAAGGATGGCATTTTAAAATTCTAGTTAAAGCTTGAATCATATTTACCCAGCTGTATCTCCAAGATAGGGATGCTGTCCTTAAAAGATCACTGCTCTATAAACATGCAAGGATGATAGCTTGCTAAAGAAGGTGCTAATTATGAGGTGGGTTCTATTCCAAAATCATTCTTTGAAAGACATTTTGACTTGTAATAGGACTTCACCGAAATAACCAGATCAACTCCCTGTATGTTTTCAGGAGTGATCAAGATTCACCTCTGTGCTTATCCGTGTACTCCACTGGTTGCAATTGATTGCAAGAAGAGTAGGACATCGCAAGTTCAAACAGGGTTTAATAGTAAATAAACAGGTCTTAGTTTTTCTGAGACCCCAGCTGACCACCAGGGCCACCTTAGACTTTAACATATTTTCTCACTCATCTTATCTATGGCATCTTACTCATGGGGCTGCAGAGTTCTCATCTTTTCTCATTTTTGCTCTTTTTTTTGTTGTTGTTTAATCAACAATATTCCCCCAAGACATCCTTTCCCCATGCCACAGATATGCAGTACTCAGGGCTAAATTAACCACAAGAGAAAGACTCCTGTCCAGAATAGAAATAATAAATTAATTAAAATGAGTTAATTAAGCTTCAGATAAGGGTAACGTAGTTCAGGGAATTTGCAGATTTTTTTTAATGATGTTTACTATTTGCATAAAATATTTATATTTAATTTAACATTATTTAATTTTCTGTGCCATAAAAAGGAGGACAGGGAAGAAGAACTAAGGATAGATTTCACACTTTTATTCAGCTATGAAAACATTTTTATTCTTTTTTCTGTGTGCATCACTGAATTAAATAATTCCATGGATCGCAAAAAAAAGGGTAGTATTCGATCAGCATAAGGTACAATCTTTCTACAGACCAATTGCACTCAACTAATTTACATAAAGATAAAAGAGCACTATTTCTGAATAAAGGAGAGGGAAATGATCTTCCCTTTGAGGATCTAATTAAATTATTAGACACCTCGATTTTAATCTACATCACCTGATATATCCAATATTTCTAAAAAGTAATAAAGCTCCAGAAAAGTGCCTTAGTTGTCAAGTATGACAGTCCTCCTTGTATATATTTTGATACAAATACAGAGGAGAAAGCTACAAAAACTAAGAAGCACCAATAGTAAATACTGCTCTTCCTGAAAGTAACAAGGTGCACAAGCAAAGGAATAAGTCTGTGCACAGACATTTTTGCCTCTCAGAGTAGTGAAGGCCAGATGACTGCTGAGCACCTTTCCAGTCTGAATTTTTTTGGACTGTGGGCGCAGGTCCCAGCCTGGCAGGATGATAATGCACCCGTTGCATCCTGCACTTCTGCAGCCATAGTGTGCTGCCTTTGCCTTGGTGGATTCTTGGGTATTTTCAGGTGGAGACATTGCCCACATTTGGGTGTGTTTAAGTCCCTTTCTGATAGGCTCATGTTTTCATCCTTCCTCGGTGTAGTTCTGCCTCAATGCAGTCAGGAAGACAGGCTGGGAGGTACAGAGCCAGGTTCTGACTACATATGGCTGATTTCCTGTACATGGAAGTCATCCTTCCTTCTGCACCTCATTGTAACTCTACTGCTAGCCACTTGCCAGAACCCAGGGTGCTGTAAGGATGTTGATACTCCTTAAAAATGATGGCTAGCAACTGACTCAAATTCTCTGTGGCCCCAGAATTTCTTTGTTTGGATGTTTGCAGCAAGGCAAAGCTGATCTCTAGGAAGTAGATTTTCTTCTGTACGCAGCAGAACTAAAAATAAAACCCCTGTCTTTGTGTAGATTTGGTATGAAGCAGACATGCTGTTTTTTTCTGAGCTTTTAATTAAAAACATGCTATATCAAGTAAAAACATTGAATGTGGACATCAACAGTAAACATTTTTGTTCAAATACTCATTTTCATATAAAACACATAGAAACTTGCCTCATATAAAGTCCAAGAATGAAATTGTGAGGATTATTTTATTTAGTTTTGGGGGAAAATACTCAGTTTTTTTGCATGATGCTTCCTCATTCTAGCATTGGCTGCTACGGATAGGTGGATAAGCAGAGAAACAGCTCTCTGCAATGTGTGAGTGTTAGAAGTGACTGCCATTTCAAAGACATTCTCTCTATATATATTGCTAGCCATAAAAACTAAAAATAAGCTTTAATCTCTATCTCTGATTTTCCTATAGACCACTAAGCAGCCAACATGTTGTCAAAGCTTCAAAACCTGCAGATAGTATCCTGGTTCACAGGCATGACAATAAAGAAGAAAGTAGATCTCTGAATAAAGACTTGACACTTTCATCAAATACTTGTTTATTGTAATGTTCAGATAAACAACCTCTTCTAATAAGTCATCATCTTTCATCTTCAGACTACTATGGAGCTCATTATATACAAATTCTATTGAACTGCATTGCTGAGAAATAAATTCTAGTGCATTTTTAAAATGTGAACTCCCAGTTACCTTCCTGCTAGTGCCACCAGCTTGCCTAATACTAAAAAAAATTTCATCTATCAGATCAAGTGACATTCTGCTTTGAAACAAAACTGATTGGGTTTGCTGCTTTTGTTTCATAAACCAAGCAGAGTATCAAGAGCTTCATGGGTCTTTTATTTTGGGGAAAGGAAGAGTGGGCATTTTGGGAACCTCAGTTAGTTGTTTTTGCAATCATTTTCCACTGAGGTGTTGCTAGCAGTTTCACTCTGGTGGTTTTTAAGCACTGTTTGTACAGTTACAGATGATAAAGCAGAAGAGAAACCATAGAAAATAACAGAAAATTTGATTTAACAAGCTTTGACTGATACAAAGTATTTGTGAGATCTAGACATGAAAAATACATTTAATTTTTGTAGCCAATGTTAGTGACTCGTTAGATTTCTAATGACCTTAATGAGACTTAAGAAGAAGAAAAGTATTTTCTTCTCTTTTTTTCTTAATAAAAGAAAATAATATTTAAAAACCTGTTTTCTTCTCGCATGTCTGACTTTCATCATCCTCTGTTTCTGACATTGGTCTTTTTGATTAGTTTCAATGACACAGTTAAAATACGTTATATAGTTATTGCAGAGTTCATGAAATTTCAGTTTGTTAGTGAATATTTATCTTGTCCCCAGCTGCAGCATTAATTGGTCAGTCTCTCATTCTTCAATTTGAACTGTGACACAGGCTTTTGCTAAATATATATATTAAGTTTCTGAGTGTTCAGTAGTACTGACAAAGCCATTTAGATGGCAAGAAATCCATTACAGCATGACCAACAGAAATGCCTGGATGCCAAAAAATGAATGAGAGAAACATACAGGATGAGAAAAAGCCCTCAGTGTTCCTTGGACGGTGCCCTATTTTATGCTAGTAATATTAAGAGACACAAAATGAGAGCAGGAGGAGTAGAGTTTATTTTGTGCTCAAAAATGCAACAATGCTGTCTGGGCCATCTGCTAAATCTTGCCGTTATAGAACAACAATAAAAAATCCAGTCTTTTTGATGTGCAAATTTTGGTTTGCTGTCTCTGCCTTCTAAATTTATATATGCATTCTAGAGGTGGGGGAAATAGCATTGCTTATAGACTTCTGGACTTGAGCCTTGAAGGCACTTTATCCCCATACTGAATATACACAGATGCAGTGAAACACCTGATAAGGAGCTGTGAGTGCATCTGTTCTCTCATAGACTTGCTCAGCTCATCTACCCATTAGTGCTGTCCAAGTGTGAGCTTCCTTTATTTAAAACACCTTATTTCTAATTATAGATACAACTGTTTGTTTTCTGGTCTTTCAGCTCAGTGTAAGCCTAAGGCATTTATAATTATTTGGTGGATAAAGTCTTGAATGACACATTCTTGTATCAGCTGTCAGGATGGCTCACAACCACCACATAATAATCATGTGCTGAGAATAAGATTATATTTTAGACAGAAAAATCAGATTCCCGAAAGTAAAGAAGTGCCAGATTTACTATCGCCCACCCAAACCTACCTCTCTTTACTGGCCACCTTTTTCAGCCTTGTGCAAAAGCAAGCAGAATCCAACTTACACAGTGAAGCAAAATAACTTCAGTTACCACTATTTTAACATAATTTGCGCATATTTATGTGGTTTTTCTAAGGGGGAAGAAGGCAATCACACTTTTCAAAGCTGAGCACTATTAATAATTATCTTGTTGATCCAGAGCTTGCTGTGACTCCAGAAACCTTAGTAAGTACCCACTTAGCACTTAACTGTGGGATGGACCTCATAGCTATGTAGACTTATTCTGGTATCCCTGCTCCCATAGCAGTTTCTGCAGCTATTGTAAGTGCAAAGTCTCAGCTATTTTGAGCGGCTATTTCAAGTGGTCTTACCTTGGCAAAATCTTCCGAGAAGCACAAGCAACAGAAGGACCACTGTTGCTCCCTCCCCTTAAAGCATCCTGCAAAATTTGAGTGAAATTGCATAGAATAAATTTAAAAGACAAGTTGCCACCTGATGGTTGTTACCTGCTGATTTTTAAAGGCTGACAAAAGCATTAGTTTTCAGTACAATTCTCAAAGTTTCCTGCAGAATCTTCTGCAGTGAGAAGTATCAGGTAACCAAAATATGCTACCTTGCAATAAGAGCAAGTGTTTAATACTTACAACTGAATTTAGAAAGTGGTATCCAAATTTAGAGGATTCAATTGAAATTCTGTAAATTGAGGGCTGGCAGTGTCAGCCTTTGAACCAGATAGTATTTTTGAGTTCTTTGAAGTTTAAAAATAGTTCTTTGTATGTTTGTGGTGCTATTTCTAGCATTATGTTGCAATGGTGGTACAGAGGATTAAATGTCAGGCTAGAATCAGAGCCCTTGTTTTGATCCACCCTTCAGCCTCTACATCCACCCATGTAAAATGTAGGAAATGTCACTGTCCTTTGTTTTATAGCAAGTGTGGACCTTGTTATGGGCCAGGACTCCCTTGTGCCAAGCAGTGTACAAACACATAACACCAAAAAGTGGCTGAAGAGACTTTCTGCTTTTACTGTATGTTGTGTTTGTCTCTGCAATAACTGAGTGCCTTCCAGTAGTGCACTGAGCAATGTGACTACCATCTGGCATGTCTTTGTTCGCTCACTCTCTCCCTGGGGGGAGAAGTGTGTGCAGTGGAGTGGTATGTTTCTGACTTTTTATACACAGATACTGACACGTGCTGTTATATGTGCTTATGCTAGAAATGACAAGGTCAAAAAATATGCATTGCACTTGAAGTGAAAAATGGTGATGTTTAGGATGCTCCTTAGTCGATTCTACATGTGCAGGGTCTTGAGAAAGATCTCTCTGTGGCATAAGAAAACTTCATATTTTGAATTTGGTGCAGCATTTTTCCATCTTGCATAGCCTCTAGTCACCCTCTGTCTTTAGTAAGGAGTTGCCAGGGGCTTCTATCCTTTCCTCCAGATGGTGTTGGGAGATGAATGCAAGAGAAAGGAAGAGGAAAAGTTAAATTTAAAAGTCTTCATGCTCACAGAAATGAAATCTGTTTTCCTGAGAGCAGGAAAAGTCATGACACGACAAATTTTCCACTCATTCACATCCTGTGCAATCCCATCTAAGTCCAGATGTTGTTCCTTGTCTAAATACATGCTGCATTTGGTCATTACAAATCCATTAGTACTTCCAAAACTTGGAATAAAACACCAATGTACATCTTTGGTATTTGATGAAACAGAACAAAGCAGAAAAAGTTTTTGTCATTGTAACTGTCAGCGTAAACTCCATCCCTGGAAAGGTTATGAAATGGCTCCTACTGGATGTCATCTCTAAGCATGTAGAGAAAAAAAAAGATTATCAAGAGTGGTCAACATGGATTCACCAAGGGGAAATCATGCTTGACCAATCTGATAGCCTTCTATGATGGCATGACTGGCTGGGCAGATGAGGGGAGTGCAGTGGATGTGGTCTACCCTGACTTCAGCAAGGCTTTTGACACTGTCTCCCTTAACATCTGCATACATAAGCTTAGGAAGTGTGGGTTAGATGAGGGGAGGTCTGTAGCTGGTTATGCTCCCCGGAGGTCAGTACTGGGTCCAGTCTTATTCAATATATTCATCAATGACCTGGATGAAGGGACAGAGTGTACCCTCAGCATGTTTTCTGATGGTACAAAACTGAGAGGAGTGGCTGATGCACCAGAAGTCTGTGCTGCCATTCAGTGACACCTGGACAGGCTGGAGAGTTGGGCAGAGCAGAACCTGAGTAATAACTCAATGCACCAGTATAGGTTACGGGGTGCTGCTCCCAGCAGCTCTGTGGAGAAGAACCTGGGAGCCCTGGTGGACAAGTTAACCATAAGTCAGCAATGTGCACTTGTGATCAAGAAGGCCAATGGCATCCTGGGGTGCCTTAAGAAGAGTGTGGTCAGCAGATCAAGGGAGGTTCTCCTCCACCTATACTCTGCCCTGGTGAGACCACATCTGGAGTACTGTGTCCAGTTCTGGGCTCCTCAGTTCAAGAAAGACAAGGAAGTCTACAAAGTGGAAGTCTACAAAGATGATAAGGGGATTGGAGCATGTCTTTTTGAGGAAAGGCTGAGAGTCCTGGGTCTGTTTAGCCTGGAGAAGAGAGGATTGATAGAGGATCTTATCAATGTTTATAAATATCTAAAGGGTGGGTGTTAAGAGGATGGACCGAGACTTTTTTCAGTGATGCCCAGCATGGGACAATGGGTACAAACTGGAACACAAGAAGTTCAAGCTGAACATGAGGAAAACCTTCTTTACTTTGAGGGTGACAGAGCACTGAACAGGCTGCCCAGAGAGGCTGGGGGGGGTCCCCTGTCTGGAGATAAACCCCATCTGGACATGTACCTGTGTAACCTGCTCTTGATGAACCTGCCCTAGCAGGTGGGTTGGACTGGACGATCTCCAGAGGTCCCTTCCAACCCCTACCATTCTGTGATTTTTCAATTCTGTGATTTTATTTGCAAATAGGCCCAGAAAGGATATAAGAATTGTTGGAAAATGAGTTGTACAAAGTATCATTTTTTTAATGTCCCAGAGTCTTACATATAAAGACTGTTACACTATTGCATTAGCCTAGCTGAAATGCCAGGGAAGAGTATTTCTGACAAGATAGACATCTATGTTTCTTTAGTTTGTTCATAACCCAGACAGGTGTCATGTGGAATATGTGTACATATGCTTGAAACAGGAAAGAAACCTACTGTTTAAAGATTTTTTTTCCAAAGGGAATTTCCAGAATACTGCTGAAGAAGTCAACATAAGTTCACTTGTAATTGTTCAGGAGCCTCCAGATGTGTTGTAATCAAGTGATCTCTTCCTTGTGTGCCTTCTAAGTGGATGGGATCTCTATCAGTTCCCTAACTCTTTTCTTTTTTTTTCTTTTATTTTGAAAGTCTTCTATCGCAACACTTTTCCCCCCTGTATAGTGTTTGTTTATGAATTTAGCAGCAAAAACTAGTGATTAGTTTTTTTTAGTCCGCACACTGGAGCGGAGTGATTCTGACAAAAATAAGTATGATACAAGGGGCAGAGCAGGTCACAGGGAGACAAAGCTGAAATTCCATCCCAAATTCTGCCAGTAGATTATTGTGTGGTTTTAAACATGTTACTTATCTTCTCTGTAGCTGAATTTACCCATCTGTACTTAAAAAACATAACCTCATCTAACAGAGATGTTACAGCATTTAATTTTTGCATTAAATATTTGCACAGTTTGGTTGCTGTAAATAAATATTTTCTCTTTACTAAGATTTTAAAGAGAAAATTATTTTGGAATAATTTTTACAATGCTTTTTCTTGCTCATAATATAAGCTAGTAGCTCCCCCTTTCAAAGGTCATAAAAAGTGCCTTTAGCTTACTGTCAATTTAAACTTGTGCTTTTCAAAATCTCACATAAAAGCTCTTCTTCTGCAACCATGATGTGGCAGATTTTCATCTACTATTGTAGTTAGTGGTGACATAAACTGCAAAAAACACTATGAACTTTCCTTAGGTCATAGAATATACAGTTTCCTGTAAACTTTATTATGAATTACACAAACTGATCCTTAAGGATCCCATAAAATTAGCTTTAGTTTTTTCATTAAACATGGAAGTGCCTTTGTAAGTTGATGGCTTCTTACTTCTGCTATGGAAATCATGTTATTTTTAATTATGTATGGAAGACTGTATTTCATAATGCTGTTTACAAGTATTGTTATCTTCTCTGTGTCTTCTAATTTAGGTGGTCATGCCAGAGCAGTTAAGCATCCTTCCATTTTTCTTTTGGTTCTATTTTATTTTCCTGTTATGGATTTTTTGCACATACAGTTTTGTCATGTGTATTTTTGTGTCATTATTTTGTCACACTTGTCCATTGACTAATGGATTCTGCTCCTTACCCTCTGATTCACCTGGTTGCATTAGAGAATCACAATCTAGAGCTTAACTAGAGTAATGTTCCTTTCACATGGTAAACCACAAGAGATGCCTTTATCTGCACCAGTAGAAGCAGTGCTTTGCCTGTAACTTCTGTTTCAGTGTTTGAATCTGTTTGTTCCTTTTCTAGTAAGGGCAAAATTACAGGGAAAAATATGCTTTATGTGCTGCAGTTTTGCAAAAAGAAGCTACATACTATTGAAACTACCTTTTGAATATGTAGGCTGCAGATACCTGCCTGTATACCAATTGTGAAAGTCTGTGAAGTAGGGGTCTGCACTAAGGCCCCATCATCTATTCTTTCTTTCTGGGTCCTGACCTATTGTCTCCTGCGTAAATGTATTGCACAGATATTGGGGGCTTTAATTTCCTCATATGTCTGCTACGAGTCATAATCTTTTATGCCAAAAGACTGTATTAGGGACGTGGTTTTTTTCTTGTGTATACAAAGATCCAGCAGAAGAGAGTATTTGCTTGTTTAACACATGTTTATAGCCTCATAGGTGCTTCTTTAGGATGGGGTTTGAAAGCTTAAATAAGGCCTATCTTGAAATAAGGCTTTCCATTTCCTGGACAAGCACTTCTTTATTACGTGTATTGGATGAGAAAGGGCACTGCTTTTGAGTCCAGCTATGTTGTAACACAAGTGCATATCAATGAATATATTCATATAACTTTTGGAGCGCACTTAGAAAACCAGGTCATAGTAGGGTGAAGACATGGGAAAAGTTAGGGTGAGTGGAGAACCTCATCTTCTGTTTCTAGCTTTGGAAAGGCCATAGGTGTGAGAGATACTCATGCACCTTTTTTGTCCACTGATCTCAAGAAGGTTTTGCAGTTGTGGCACTTCTGTGTTAGGAAAGCTTGGCAGCCCCTGTGCTACTCAAGCAATTAGATGTGCGGAGGGAATTGATTTCTTCTCCTGAAATCTATTGGTCATTGAGAGATATA
>NW_010170129.1:30818-35553 GCF_000695765.1 Mesitornis unicolor | reverse complement strand
ATGTTCCAAAGAACGCTGAGTAATCCAGTGATGACCACAGTAGGTCTGGTCTTAAATCTGTGTGCAACAGAACCAATGTGGAGGAGGATGATGGCTTAAAGGCACATATTTCAAACAGAGGAACAGGCAAATATTATAAGGCAATTTCATTCTAAGCAGGGTAATCTGAAGTTTATGGAAAGTAGCAGAAGGTGCTGTAGGGAGATGACAAAATGCTGAACTTCTTATCCTTGTACAGCATTTCTTGATCTGCACCAGCGATGCTGAGACTCTCATTTCTCAGCACAGTCCAGTGCCTTCCAGGAAGAGTGTTCCTCAGCTGTTGCTCATCATTTTGAAAACAAATTAAACACTTTTTAAAAATTGTACATAATTATATGTATTTATATTTTTATAAGTATATTTCTAAAATGTTACAGAGAAATTTCCAGCTAGTTCTTTAGATATATCCTAATTCACAATAGAGACGGGACACCTTCATTCAAATGAAAGTGTTATTGAAATCAGGGAATGATGCTGCCAGCTATGTAATTTCCAGCATAAAACATGGTTTTCTTTTGAAATTAATGAAAACCTCCCCTAATACAATTACAGTTATGGGAACATTTGTCAGACAGAACACAAGAAAATTAAGGGTTTCTTTATGATGATCCATTATAGTTCATTCTAAATCAGCTATAAATATTACCAAATAGTTCCATCTAATTAATTATCTACTACTGTCAGTCTAGGTCTTTCACAGATGAATTTTATCGGAAGTGCTGATAGCACTATTTTAAACTGAACTACAGTAGTCAGTAAACTGACAAACAGTCAGTTTATAGTCTGTAATTTCCAGTGTCCTCCCATACCCTTAATATCTGCTGGATGAAGACTGTTACTTAATTGATTTGGGACTTTTATCCACTTTCGCCCTTGAAGGTCAGAAATGGGGGTTGAGTTCTTTTAAGCCAGACAAGATAAAATTGAGTATCTAGCCTAGGAAGCTTGACAAAAGTGAATGTCATCTTAATTTAAAAAAAAGGTCCCAATTTGTTAAAAATATGTGTGAAGGAAGGATCAGACTAGGGAAGTAGCTGATGTAAGATCTCAGTTGTGTTCAAAACTTATAGTAATGGCTAGATAAACTGTCACTCTTTTTCACTTTTTGAAGAATACCTGATAACTCAGGAGGGAAAAGATTGGCCACTGATGGCCTTTAAATTAACCACAAAGTGCTAGTAATCCTTATATGCTCTGCAGAATGCAGTCATTCCTAATAGTGACTGTTCTTAGCTTTTACAACTGAAATGTGTTATCAACTATCATTTTTTTCTTTTCTTGTCTTTCTATTGAACTCTGCTAAAGACCAGCGTGCCATAAGGCAGCTGTGCTTGCGTTTCCCTGAGAGGCCTGGTGCTGTGGGTGTTAATATGGGAAGACTACTAAACATTGGTAGGATCAGAACTGCCAGTAATTTTGGTTGTGGTCTTTTTCTTTTGAGAAAGGTATCTACCTGTTACAGAAGAACTCTCCTATCCAAATCCTTTAGCAGGAACTGGTGAACCTTTTCCATTTCTTTATAGTTGCATCTTCTGCTTTGTTCAGAAGGATGTATGTCATCCTCCATGCCATCAGCTTTTCTGATTGGAAACCACTCTCCATTTCCATTTTTTGAAGCTGAGGCTATGTACAGCAAGAAGTGAAAGACTGCTGACACCAGATATATGGAGTAGGACCGAGTGTTAAGGCAAGAGAGTCAGCTGAAACTACTGTTCCTTCCTCTTCTCCTGCTACTTTTAGCCCATTTGCCCTACATCCCTCATTTCTCAGCTAAACAACACATGGGCATGAGCCCAAGCCACCAGATGGAAGGTGAGTTGGCCTGTCTCCAGAAGATGGAATAGTCAAGTCTGAAGGCAGAATCGATTTTTAACATTCACCAAATTTGCCCGAATTGTTGCCAACACAGAGCTCATGAAAGAAGGAAAACAGAAGAGAAAACTTGGATAGTAACTAGTTATTTATCAGAGAATAGTGTTTTCTCTTATACTGTTTATGCATTTCAGTCCTTGGATTAAAATATTTGGAAATTATTTTTCAGGCTGTCAGAGCCCTTTTCTCTTCTGTACTGCTTTGTGCCCTTTCTAACTCCATAGAGATTGCATTTGTTGCTGTTTGGTGTCTCAAACTAGCGTTAAATACTTCATTTTAGGAGAAGTGGGTTTGTTATACTAAGAAGGAAACTGAATTTGCCTTTCTGATGTACTGCTTTAAGAAAAGCTTCATACAAACAGTACATACTATCACACTTGCTTAGTAACCTGGAGTGATACCAGGTTTTTTTAAGGAATAGACAGAAATGTTATGCAGGAGTGAATGGGGCATGACAGGTAGTTGCTTGAAAGGGAAGACCTGGTGGATCCCACTAATAGGTCTAGTAGGATGTCTGAAGAAGGCCAGCAGAGCACTGTGAAGGCAGGTTTGACAGCATGTCTTCTCTCATACAAAGGGCCTGCAGTCACGTGGAGGTGATTCTGTACTCCCATGCTAGAAGCCTGTGTGCCCATCTTCCTCATCTTCCCTGTACTGGACGTCTGACTCCCTGAGGATGGTATCAATGCACAGAAGCTGGAAAATTCACACTTCCTATCAGAACAGACTGGATACAGAAAGCCAACGACTATGCAGGTAGCAGTCAGGGACAGGTAAGGCAGGTAGGGAGCAGGTACTTGTGAACTCTCAAAAGAGGCAAGAAAGATCTGGAAAAGCATCTCCACAATTACGCTTTTGTTTTCACAGTGCCTTAAAACTCTCTGCTTAGTGTTGACAACCACTCCAACTAATTAAGAAGTTAGTCCTTATTGGTTTTTTATCATAGGACTGATTAGGCTAATTTTCAGCTACCTATAAACAATAAATAATTTACAGTTCTACAGAGACAGGTCTTTTACTGCTTGAGTAGTTCCTTGACAACTTGTTAAGTGGGAGCTGAGTAGTTGGGAGCTGAGAAAATCCTGTGGTAGAAGCAGAAAATTATATGATTTAAAAGAAGCTTATGAAAAGCCAAGAAATAACGAGGAATAGGTTTGATATCCTTCAAGCACAATAAAATTCTGCTCACTGTGCTGGTCCAAGGGATTCAGAGTAGAGTTCCGGCAGTGTGAGTGGGAAGCAGATACTTGAGATATAGTCTATTGATCCAGGTTACCAAAGCTGAAAATACCTCCAAATAAGAAAGATAATTATTTAAGCTAGAGAAATAGTCTCTGGTTTACATTTTACTGCACCTAAGTATGACTCAGCCTTCAGATCTCTGAAACTGGTGATTTATTTCTACTGAGTTGTAGTAGAAAGTCTCCATTACTAAAACTTTAAAAGAAAATACTTAAGTGTGTATAAATGTACATATAAATGCATATAAAGGAATAAATTTAAACTTCAGTTTCTAGAAAGTCATTCTGTACTTGTGGAGTAAGAGCTACCATCCGGCAGAACATGTAATATAGTATTTCTGTAAAGCAGCATCTAATCCTTCTCTAGGTGTAGTCTTGAAGGCAAGTAGTATATTATTAAACTACTGCATACTAAAAGCTTAGGTTTCATAAATAAAGTATTGAGAAAGCAACCAAAATTATTTCCTCAAGGGCTCAGACAAGTCCCTCTACACTGAATAAAGATTCGCTTTCTTCTGGGAATGAGAGTCAATTAGATTCCCAGAGCGGTTTCTTGTTGGAGGCTCTTATTGCCAGAGCCTGCCATCAACATCTCCGTACCTGGAATGGTTTCACAGAGATAACTGCTCTTTTTATGTTCCAAATCATGTTTGACTAGCACAGCATTTGCAGCTGACTATCTTTTTGTGCTGATAGCTGAATCCACTGAAATAATCCACCAGTTTTTTTCTCCAGTTGGTTACTGCATAGCTAGCAGAATGTACTTACATACCTCTGGCCATTAATTATAAAGTATGAATTGATCCCTCTTTATACAGTTTTAATACAGCCAAATACACTAGCTGCAAAAAGAAACATATCTATATCTACGATAGGGAGTTCTGTGTGTTCTGTGCCAGGCATTCTCAATTTACAAACAAAATTTTTTGAATGTAAGAATCAATATTTAATCAGAACTTCCAACAGTCTATCTTCAAGTTTCAGAAATCAAGATCCAGTTTCAGAAAATGCAGTTTGAGGCCCACTGACACTACAGAAAGTAGGAAATAATGTACACAACCTAGGCTGTCAAATGGGATAAACTAGGCTGTCAAATGGGAAAAACAGAAAGTCTGATTAGTTAGTTGTGCTGCTGCAACACTCACTTGATTAATACATCCAGCTACTTTTTTCCCCTTTCCATGGAACTGGAAGAAATATCTAATCTGACTGGACTTCTAGGTCACAAATGTACTGGATCAGCATTCCACAGTCTATCTCCAGTAAAAGGCAGCATTTGGCCACCTGGGGAAACTGTCCCCAAAAAACGGGAACCCCAAATTAGCTCCCAGCTTGGTTGCTGGCTTCTCCTCTCCGTATTGCTCACTCCCTTCCCTGTCCCAATTCTCCCATGTCACTTAGGGTTGCCATGCATCTGACAACGTAGAAGTGGGGTGTAGGTGTCTTTCACTCCTCACATCTGTAAAACTATGTGTAATAATTTCCTGCAGGCTGTTTTTCTTTGCTGAGTAGCTCAACCAGTTCTTATGCCCTATTATTCCCTTATGCAAGAATGGGGAGCTTTATGCCTCTAGCACTGC
>NW_010170129.1:14163-30787 GCF_000695765.1 Mesitornis unicolor | reverse complement strand
CTGAGAGGAGTGCTTGCAGGGCAGCAATTGAAATTCCTCAGCTGTTGTGCTGGGTCTGCACTGAAGGTTGAACTGCATTGTTTTCCTCAAGAACTGCTTCACACTCATAAGCACTTGATGTTTTCCACTATGTGAGACATGTCAGGGATATGTGCTTTGATTGGATTAGTGTCTGGTTGGTAGTCATAGCATACAGATAGCATTAATTCTTTCAGAAGCATCTTCTAAAAAAGTATTGTTAGGAATTGGACCAAATGGTACACAGATCTTAAAATGATGAGTGAGAGGAAGGTCAGAGTAGTCTGAAACCTGAAAGATTAGTATTTAATATTGAGCTGTGATCTCTATAGTCATGCAACCTGACAATAAGGAAGTTTGATTTGAGACATCTACACATTACAGAGGAGATATGCCTATGCAGCAGATAGAAATAGGTACTGATTGTTAAGGAATTTTTTTGTTGTTTTTTTTAAGTAGATTTATAAAACTTGAGGAGGATGAGGGATGATTCTTTTGCTGTGCCCCTGTGCAAGCCTGAGGAGCTGTGCATGCCTGTTGCACTGGATGCTCACATGACAGTGTGGAGGGAGGTGAGAGTGGATGTTGGTGGTGGAGAATGAAACAGGGACATGGTGAGGGGACAAGAATGAATGTGAGAGCTGAGTTGCTGCAGCACAGAGGCAAGGAAATGAAAGAACAACCAGACCAGGAAAAAGGACCAAGATGAGAGAGATGAATACAGGTAACCTAACCATATGGTCAAAAGAGAATAGAAGAGTATGATTTCCAGTGTGAGATTTTAATAAGAATTTCAAGTTACCACACCACGATATGAAAAGCTGATCTGATAGATCACTGACACTTTAAACAGTGGGTTATGTCCTCTTGTCTCTCTCCTTCTCTCCATGGATTCCCTGTCCATCTCTGCCATGTGCTACTGTCACTCGTGACTGGTCCCCTCTGTGGCTGCTCACAACTATGGCTGAAAACCTAGAAAAATGCAGGGTAGTCTTCTGCTGAGATGGGTTCTGCTTCTTCTGCTGCAGAAAGGTTGAGTCAGTGCCTTAGCTGGCTCAAGAAAGGAAATAAACTACAATAGGAATGAGGAATAAGAGAGTGAAGAAACAGAGAGGGATGGGATAGAATGGGAGCAATTCTTTTCTCCTTATGATGACAGTGAGCTCTGTGGTAGACTTAGCCACTTGTGGAAATGCAACCTGAATCTAATTCATGCTCCAAAATAATTTGTAGGAAAGCTGGGTCCTACACTTTTCTATTCAAGATTAAACATGAAAGCAATCTGAAAACACATCAACACCCTGACACTGCTGCAGTATTTGCAAATGCAGAGTCTGTTTTTAAAGAGTGCTTTCTTGTGAGATGGTGCTGATAGCTGTTCAGCAGAATTCAAAAAGCTAAGGCATTGATGCTGTCAAAGGAGGACCTGTCTATTTTTCTCTTAATTTTCCTCCCTGCAATTCTTGCCATAAGTAAACTCAGTGAATGCTTTCGTGTTTTTTCCGATGAAACCTCTAAATCTTTTGCAGTGTGCTTTCCTCTGGCAATTATAAATATATGGGTCCATACAAGAGCTTTGTAAGACATAACTACTGTTTTACTGAGCTTGGATCAAATAGATTTTCTCTGTGTGTATGATTTACAAGTTTGATTTACTTGAGTTCCTCCTTAGGATCTGAGTTCAAAGATTTCCTTGTTTCTATCATAGACAATAAATTGGCTCCCTCTCATTCAAACCCCAAGGCAAATCTCTCAAATGTGTTTTCAGTTCTTGGTGGATCTTCACAAAGTGTGCTGAATTCTAAGTCTGTTGCAAGTCCACAAGTAGGAGAACTATCAGTGAAACATAAATCAAGCTACCACAAATTACGTAATTGAAGTTGAATTATCGGTGTTATACCAGTATAAGGGAGAAAATTAAAATGTTTTGTTTGTATCTGCGTATCTGTCATGTACCTATTAGATACCTCCAGAGCATGACAGCGCCTCTGTTTGGGAGTGCAACTGTTTGGGACATTATATTCTGAGCAATTTATTGCTCAAATTCACTGAAGAGCCACCTTTGAATCTCAGTTTATTTCCACCTTTTCTATCTTCTTTCTGTAGATAAACCCACAACAATCTGTCAAGCACTGTTGTCAGCTCAAGGGGAAAAAAAACCCCTAATGGTTAAGTTTGGATACAAGGTGGATTGTATCTATCTGTAGAAATCATTTGAGGTCATACCAGAGCATAGTTTTAACAGATTAATGCTGGTGATTAACTGTCACTATGTTTCTGGTTGTTATCCAATATTACTTCCTTTTCTTCCATTTCTACTCAAGTAGTTGAGGTTTGAGCTGCTTTTAATTTACAGCTCTGTTGTGGTGGATTAAAGCAAGAATAGGCATCACTATCCCTTAACATCTTCTTAAAATGGCTGAACAGAGCATGAAAAAATAATAAAGTTACTAGTGATTTCAGCTGAGAAAAGAGCAGAAAATAACTATCAGAACATGCAAGTTCACTGCCTTTTGTGTTTAAATCTGCTTTCTACACTGACAGAAAATTTCCTCTGAAACTAAGGAAGCTACCTTTTCTTTTTCTAGTACAACAGAATTGATTTTCTGCATCTGTTACGGTGATTTTTTGCTTGGTGTGCTGGGGCACATCTCACTGTACCAACAGCTGTCAAGTCTGTAAGACTCTGGGCCGGGTTCTGCCCTGCACAGAATTAGTAAAAATCTGAACAAATGCCAGTGAAATGAAACAGTTTGTGAGATTTGAACAGAAGTGCAAATGTTTACAAGACTTGCACCTTGGGAATCAAATCATCATAAAGGTGGAGGCCCTGCACCATTGACATGCTAGGAAAAAAACAAACTCTCAGAGACATTGTGAGATTCATGCTTCTGATAGCACAGCTTTGGGATATACCTTTGCACAGGTGAGGTTGTTTGTTAATAGAATAACATTTTCTGGCATATAATTCTCTACACTTATGTCAAAGGAAAGCAGGTTAAAATAAAACATGAAAACCTAGGATAAATGCCTTTCTTGCAATTGTTTTTCAGCTTAGTCACTTCCTCAGATGCAGTATTAGCGGACAATGTTTCCCTTGTATCCAAAAAGCAAGAGAAACAAGAGAATTGTGTAATTTTGTGTAACAGAAACCAAACAGAAGCCCGAATCCAGTGTCTGTAGTAGAGGCAGATACAATGCTTCTTTGTCCTGATTTTGTAAGGCATAAAAGTATTTTGAGGTATCATCTAAGAAATAGATTTGAACCCATTTGGCCTCTGGAGGAGAATTCTTACCACTTTCAACCACTATCATCTTCCCTACTTTCTAAAACTAAGTAAAAAGTGCTGTAAAGGGTCGAAAAAACCTGAAAAAATCTACCAGTTTTCAGACAGTTTTTAGAATTCCTGCAATGATATTCAGAGAAGCCAAGTGAGATATCTTTTTAAATATAAGTATGCCATGGCATGGGGTTTTCTACAGTGAGGGTTTTTTACTGTAGAAAACCTACTGAAGGTTATGCTTCACCCTTTCCCATAGTGCCTTGGCTTATAGGAGAGGAACCAGATCTTTCATCACTTATCATTACAGAACATGAGGGTGCATGAAGTAAATGCCTCTTCCTTTAACTTTGTTTTCTACTTGTCTGCACTTAAAACAAGAAGGAAGATAGCAAAGACTAAGGGTTCCCAATGACACAACTTTTGCACTGGCATACTGTTGGGGAATTGCATCATCTTAGGGTAGAGGTGTCATGTCACACTCCTTACTCGTCTTACACTTCTGTTACATTTCTTTACATAAGGAATTTACATTGCATTAGGAGAATACAATGCTGGTTTACTTCATGTAAAAGAGATAAGTAACTGTCTTCATTCAGACAGTTTTTCTATCATCCAATGACCCCTCCCAAACCAAGGAAGGGAACTGAGGAGAAAGAAAGGAGACTCATGGGTTAAAATGAAAAGACATTTAATAAAATAATAATAAGACACTAATATTAATACCAATATTAATATAAAATAAACAAAGTTATACTCAGCCCATATAGTGGGTACGAGTTGTGCACTTCTAGCAGTGAATGCTTTATGATAAACACTGGGAGCACTACAGCTCCAGCAAAAGCGTAATGGTCACAGCGAATGGAGGAGTAGGCCTCAAGAGCAGAAAGATGGGTAAGACACTCCATGGGTGACCACTGAGGAAAGAGGGCCATCCCCAGCAAACTCCCAGTTTATAGTGAACGTGATGTATACGATATGAAATACTTCTGCTGGCCTCCTTGGGTCAGCTGCCCTGGCTTTCGCTCCTCCTAGATGCTGCATTTGGCTGACTCAAAACTGCTGAAGATCTTGTTCACTATGGCAACCTACATACCAGTGCTGATCAAAAACTAAACCAAAATGTCTTACTAACTTTATTCCCACTAAACTGAGTGCTGCAATCCTCTAAAAAATGCAGCTTTCCTGAATAGAAAATTGATTCTATTATTATATCCAACCAAAACCAAGATAGTATCTCACAGCAGCATCCCATCTCCAGTTAAAGGTCATCCACCTGTTATTTGCAGCAGACCAGACACAGGGAGGTTTTGGTTCAAATTAGATGGAATGGAGAGTCAAATCTGAGCCTTGAACATCCTCGGAATGATTGTCTGAGGATCCTGCTTTGCATACCAGTACTTCTAAAAGTCAGTAATAGTTGTTTTTAATTTTAAAGTCTGTTCTTCTAAGAACACTAAAGGGAGTAGCTGACATTTAGTAAATGCATTTCTGACAGTTTGTCAAATGATTTGTTTTTATCAACTGCAGTATATTTCCTTTAGCAGAATTTGTTACTGTATTTTTTAAAAAAATCTAGCATTTCTCCCAAGTTATCAAAGGCAAAAAAGTTCTAAACCCATGTAAACGTGTTTTTTTCACCCACTGCCCAAAGGCAGCCAACATAGTTCAAAATTAAGGATGAGGTGGTTAAATGGCTTGGATGTTATTAACTTCTAGACAACCTACTTTCTTCATAGTAATTTTTACTGTAAACTAATCTTTACAATGACAGTTCCCCAACATAAGTAATGTCATTAATGCATCCTCAGTAATGCATCCTTTACAAGCAGCAGCGTGGTCAAAGATTTGCTGATGATGCTGCTTCTCAGGGCTCCCAGTGACTCATTGTCTGAAATGTTCTGGCAACTGAACACACTGTACCCAAAACCCCTCCCTGTAAGCAAACTCAGTGCAGCTCCAGCACTGGACCTTGACACATGCTGTATGGCAAACATATAATCGTATATTTAGGTTTTTTTAACTTTGTTTATTTCCAATCAGTTTACAAGCAAGTATCTGTAAACCAATTAGTTTGAGCAACTTGTCCAAACCATGCAGCCAAAGTAGCCTTCATCTATAAAAATGTGGCACACATACTCTCACCTAAGTTGGTAAAATAATCTCGGAAAGACTGTATCTGCAGTAAGGCTAACACCAAGAGCAGCAGCATGTGACTTGAAAGAGCTTGCATATCTTGCACTATAAAATACACTTTAGATAAAGTATCTTAGCTGGTGGCACTTTGAGGTAGAAATCTGTACTGTTACATCCTCACAGACTACTGCACTCCCTTCTGAGATTATTATTTTTGAATGAAAACTGTGAGAGAGAACCTAATGAGGTTAGGCTTTACAGCTCAGCTTCCTAGTACACAAAAGATTATTTTTGAACTTGTCTGCATTATTGATAATTTGACTGTTGAGGTTTCCAGATAACACCGTAACTTCTTAATTCAGCACAAATTCTGGGATTTACCTAGACTTTAAAGGCTGAGAATAACAAACAAAACCTTCAATCTTTATAAAGGAGAAATATAAAAAATATGACAAGGAACCTACCTGCAGCACTAGTCACTCTGACTGCTGACATAAAGTATTGAAAAGCAAATCTTTAAACAGTTTAGTGTGAAGTCATTAGAACTTTATTTTAGACTAGCTAATAACAGTTCCAGAAAATTCCTATTTGGCTTTAAACAGAAGAAGCTATTGGACTAGGAAGAAAGGCTGCTGATACGAAGGTTGAAGAGGACTAGGAGAGGATACCAAAGTACTGACTAAGATAATTTTAACATCTTTCTTTTTGTAATTGAAAAGTACAAAGTAATCAAAATCTAATCTGTTTGTGAGAAAAGGCAGATGTGGGTTTGTTTCATCTTTCCAAAATGAATTGGAAGAAAAAATTTCAAAATTGGTAATACTTCCTTTTTAATGTTTTGAAAACAAAAATATTATTAAGCAAATGTATTATTTCATAACCTATATGGTAAAAGTTCAAAACTAAAGCAAAACCCTGTGATAACCCAGACCAATAATTTGGAATGGCTTTCTGTTGTTATTGTTGAAATTGTAAGTGCTCCCCAATTAAAAGAGAGAAAAATCCCAAACACTGCAAAATCTCAATTCATCATCTTGAAGAAAAAACTAATCTCTGAAGCATATGATATTCTTCTTTGAATGAAGAAACTATTAAAAACATTCTTCATCTTATAACACTGAGGCTGTATGTCAGTTAGTTCTTTATCTTCTCGTAACAAACCATATTGATCAGGAAAACAAGCCCAAATTACAGGAAAACAGATTAATAAGAGGACTTTCTATTAATAGTAAAGTAACAGTATTTTTATAAATAACATTATTCTTATATTTCTTAAAATTATATAGATATTCAAGGCCTGTTGAAGACAGATGTTTGCTAAAACATCCCATTTTTCTTCTCTTAATTTTTTAAAAATTAATAGAGTACCAATGTATTTACAGTTCTCATCCCTTGTATGCACAGGGTGGTATGAATATTTTTTTCCTGGTGAATCAAAATGCTATTAAACATGACAAAAGTAGAAAGTATCTAATTCTCATTAAGAAACTCAGAAACTTAGATACTGCCTCTGCATTTGCTAGAGTATATTTTTTGCACTCTATTTAATGTTGAACCAGAAATCAAATGCTGGGAACATAACGAGTTCTGTTCAACAGGCTCATGTTAATATTTATCTTTACTTTCCTTGTAATTTTCATTAACTTCTAACAAAATTCTGAAGAAAAATATGTAGTATGTACACTTCCAGTATAATCTAGTACGTAATACCCCATACTTATTTGCTAGCACTGTATAATTTAAACTTGTTAAATTATGTCTCAGAACATTGTTTGAATCTAGAACGTGGAAACAGCAATTAGACTGAGAACAAAAAGGTAACATAAAAAGCTGTTGCTCCTGAGTTTGGATTAGTGTGGTGGTACATTACTGAAGTAGTCTTAGCTCTTGATAGATACTCATACTTAGCTATATGTATGAGAGTAAACAATATATGAATATGGTTACACATTTCTCATTTAACAAAGCAGACTGAAAGAGTCTGGCAAAATTATAAAGCAGTATCTGTTTAATATAGGATGGAATATGATCTAGAATATAATTTTCACATAAGTGTAGTATAGAATATGGGACTTTAGAATCAGAAGGCAACTGGATATGGCAATAATGTAAATGGTATGTGTACCTTTGGATTTAGGATAATAATAATCTTAAAGGAAGTGTAAAAGGAATAATACTAAGTAGTTAATTTCACAAACATTGGAAACACCTTGGAAGACTATTTGAATCAGATGCCACTATTGAATTAAAATCTGGGATGTCAGTCTTTACATGCATATTGTAATCTGTGTGTGTACTTGTATATATATATATATATATTTACGTACAGATGCGCACACACAGAGTTCAAAAGCTGATGCAGCTACTGAACGTAGGTGACATTTCCTATCATTGAGATGGTTTTCCATGATGTATATATTTGAATACAAGTTTTGCTGTTAAAACAGTAATGAAAAAGAAGAAAATTGTGGCTCTGAAGAAACTAAAAGCCAGACACGATTTCACAATATTTGTCAGAGATTAAAATAGTTCCAAATGGACAGTCCAAAACTTCTGATCATCCAGAGGCACTGAACATTCGTAAACAATAGCTAAAATCTGGAAAAGATTACAGCCTGCAGGCTGTCTCCTTGCCATGTTAACACATTTTACCAATTTGCTGTCTTTTTTAATATTGCTTTACAGAAATTACTTCGACTCTTAGGATCTTATTTTTCAGAGCTGCCCAGCAATCATCATATACTGACTATTGAGTTAATTCAGTTGTTATCACTCCTTAAGTGAGAATCAAGCACATTATATACTATTATTTATCTTTGCTTAACTTTCCACTGTCACTGAGCACATAGTTACTGTGTTTCCTTCTCCACTGGTTTATGAGCCAGCATTTACACACATTGTATTATTTTATGAAGTATTAAATAAGTTTTTGCACAAATTCAAGACTCTGCCTTGTAGCAAATTCACAAAATATTCTTGCTTAGTAATATTTAGGAGGTTGCATAAATTTAACTTGGTTTTACAAATAAACTGAAATAGCCAGCTACAAATCAATTGATGAACATTTAGTCCAGCACTATCTAGTGCCAAACATAGACTATATTTCTTGACTAGAAGCAATATATGTTATCATAATATCATCCACTCTGCAGAAATTATTCTCACACTAGTTAAGAATCATTATGTGTAGGTTAATTGTAAGTATTAATTTATAAAATTTGTATAATGCAAGATTATAATTATAGTTTAAGCCCAGAGGGCAACTGAGCACCACGAGGCCTGGTGGCTCATGTCTCACTCCACTCCCGGTGGGATGAGAAAAAGAAAATATAAGAGGTCATGGGCTGAGATAAAGTGCAGGGAGCATTCACTCACCACTTCTGGTCATGGGCAAAAGACAGACCCATCTTGGGGAGAAAATGAAACAATTTAATATGTTACCAGTAGCATCAGAGTATAACAGCGAGAGATACAATCAGATCTTAAAGTCAACATCTTCCCTCACCTCTCCTTTCTTCCTGGACTCAGCTTTATTCCTGGTTTCTTTACCTCCCCCTGCCCCAGCAGCACAGAGGGGCAGGAATGGGTGTTGTGGCCAGTTCATGAATTTCAGCTAATGCCAAATAGATGCTGATGAAGTCTGAGGAAGGTGCTAGACATTTTTATGTCAGGCACTCAGACTGATTCTGCATTGCTGAAAGGACTTCCAAGTCAGAGTATGCAGCACAGATCTCATGTGTACACACATCTCAGGACAATGTTATTAAGAAAAGTTAAAACCAGTGCAAACTACATATTTTATGTGATTTTTGTCCAACAGAGAGAAATCCCTTGCTCTGAAGCTCATTCATTCTGTCTGTCAAATTACTTTGAGGCTACCTTGGGCTTTAGGAGCTATGTGGAAGACAGAGGCCATTTTTAGATTGTGCTAAATTGACCGTCTTGAGGAAATTGGACAGCAAATGTGAATCAGGTTATGGATATTCAGTTCTCTCTCCTCTTCTTCACTAAGCACTGATATATTTGAATTAAATTTTAATTTTTACATTTTGATTAGTCAAAACCTCCTGTTATAACATGTGGAGTAAGACATTTATATTTCTGTTTGGAAGAAGTCAAATATATTTCCAAGCACTTTGGCCACTGCTGCTGAAACACTTCACTATTTCATATTGACCATACATGGGATTGTGTCTCTGCAGCTAAAAATGCTGGTAATCAAGAAGAAAGAATGGGATGAGATGACCTCGCTGAAGAAATCAGGTGGGTTATCATTATAAATACATATCTCACTGTCTGGGTAGTGGGACTTTCTTATTCCCCATATGTAAGCAGACGACACAGCATGTCTATTCTTGAATATAAAATATACACTATAAAGCCCATGATCCCTTCTGTTTCTTGCTCCTTTCATTTGATGCATGAAAGAGATACTGACTTGCTTGTTGTAAGAACGCAGGCATGCATTGTTGAGGAATTGAGGATGCCAAATTTTTTGTTAAAAATTTTTATCTGTAGCAAGTGAGAGCTAGGAGTTAGTGCTATAAGAATTAAAGAATTAATAAAACCTTTTATTAGTCCTGCCTTTTCTGTTGGCACTTTTCTTCAATTTTTCATCTCTTTGGTGACATGGCTTCATGTTTCGGAGGGAATTCCAGAGCTGAGTTTTGTTCTGTTGAAAGAAATTAATCTGGTGACTGTTAAGAAATACAAATGTAGTAAGTGTTTCTGCAAAGAAATGCCCAATGCTGCTATTACTCTATATTTATCTCTCTCCATCCACAAAAGGCAGCCCATATAACACAGGTTAGAAGACCTTTAGGTGCTGCTAAATTTTTCAAATGAGTGATAAAATACCAATAAAAACATCTGTAGATTAAAGAACAGTTATAAAATGTCAAATATGTCCTCTCATATGTTACGGCATAGTAAAACGTAAACCAATGAGGGCAATTTTTACTTCTGCTTATCATCTGTTGTTCCACATCAACAAACAACATTCACAAAACTTTAAAGAGACAGTGTGTTTCATGTGGGCGTAATAGATGCTTTCCACGAGAACAGCTATCTTTTCTATTCACAGGAAGGATTGCAGACATAGGCGTGTTCTCCTTTCCATCCTCCAGGGTAATGTTTCTTTGGGGATCAAATTTCACGGGGCCCATTTTGGTCCTGTCTTCATGCTATATTTGTTGATGCTGTCCAAGTAAGTAGGGCCAAGGGACTTCTGATGTGTCCAAGACTCTCAGCAAAATCAAGAAGACCCAAAAATTTATCTTCTAGATAGATTTTTCTAAGATAAAAATAAATATAGCTCCCTGTATAAAACTTACAAAGAAAGACAATGGATTTCAATCTATTTTGTTTGTTTTGCAATACTGTAGAATTAAAATACTAGCTAGAATGCACTAAGCCTTAACATTTCAAGATTTTAAGAAAAAGCTACATGTAGCATAGATGGTAGTGATTACATCCATGACAATTTGTGTTTGCAGCATGTATGCTAACAAATTATCTCATGTGCTACCAGTGGCCTATCCACTCTCTTTCTCTTACGCTGTAATGTTAGTGTTGATAAAAGCAACTGAAATAATGTCTACAGTTGTTCCTTTGAACCAGCTCCTCTTCTGCAAATGATTCTGATATGATTCTTAAAGATTCTTACTTCCATTTGCACAGTCATGCCGTTAAAATGTTTGTTTTGAAATGAAGTCAAGCTCAGTCTTTTAAAATAAACACTTTATTCAGTCACACACTTTTTATTTCTTTTGTAAACCTTTCCTTTACTTACTTTTTGAATCCCACTCCATTTTCTAAACTTAAATGTATTTTAAAAGTTACTCTCATCTCATGGTCATCTACTGTCAATGTCCATGGTTCACTTCACATCAGACAAGCTTTAAAAGTCCCTACACAAAGTCCTGTACCATCACTGCAGGTGAAGTAGTGCAGATGTACAGAAATAAGATGCACCAAATGGCCATGGCCACAGGCCATATGAAAGAAGCCTTAGTGGACAACATCTGAAGCTGTATTAATCAGCCACAGCATCTTTGCCTGTAAGTGAGATAAGTCATTTTACACTGGGTAGGGATTTGCTTCAGAATGAGACATTGTTGGGGTTTTCATTTAAAGTAGGTTATTTATCCATCCATAATATGCATAGCTGTGTCACCACCAGGTAATGAATATAGACAGTCACTAGGATAGTTAGAAGATTACCTTTCTGCTTAACTTTGGAGATTTTCTTTCTTTCCTCAGATGACGGCTTAGTTTACAGACAGCCATGTAGCATTTGACTCTACCTCTCTCTCTCCCTATCTCTGTATCACGTAATGCAGTACTATGCACAGATATTTGACCTAGCTGTAAGCAAGGTTTCTTGGGTTCTGGCAGCAGCCTGACCATAATCTGATGCTTGTTCTGAGCCTCCTCGGAGTGGAAAATTAATGCCCTGGGATTGCTCCACTAAGTTGCCAATATGGCTCTCAGGACTGAGGCTAGTTACTGCACAGCCCTGTCATACATTTGACCTATGTTCAGATCAGGAACTGCAAAATTATGAGAAGCATCTGCTTATTCTTTTTATGTCTTGGGGACAGTAAGAGACACTTCTGTCACTGAAGCTTTAGCTTAGTGTGAAATGATAAAAAAAATATTTGGAAAATTAGAAACATCTGTTGCAGACTCTTTTTTCTCTTTTTTTTTGTGTCACAGCAGTAGTGACCCTATTGCTGGTGGAATTTCAGACCGGCATTAATTTAATACAACAACAATTTGTAGTGAACATCTGGCATCTTTTCTTCTTGTTTATCATAGTCCATTCTGACCCAAGAGCATTGCCCTGGTGGGTGGTAAACAAGTACAAGGGAAAATAAAGCATACCATCTGCCTCATTCTGTGTTTGCCCATAATATGTTTTCATGTTATTTATTCACTAAGCAGGGTTAAGAGCTTCAGTGTGGTCAAAAATATATAGCAAGATGGATTTTACTTATGGCACAGCTTCTATAAACATAGTCTTATAAACTGTGGAGTAGTCTTGATACACTGGCCAGTATGGTCTAGATGAAAATACTGTTTCACGCCTTCAGCCTGGTTGGGAACCTACTCAGAGAGTTATACTGAACAACTCTATGCCATTATGAAAATGGAAGGTGCATCCATTAAGGTTTATGTAAGGGTTGCTCAGACCTTGCTGCCATTCAGTGTTTTTCTGAATGGCCAGATGCTAATAGAGGGTGCAAAGACCCAGGAAGGGTCTACTGGTGTGTTAAATGAAAAGATCTGAAATTACCTGATGTGGAGAAATTGGAGACGTAGTCTGGAAAAGATAGATTAGCATTTGACATGGGAAAACATTGAGTCCTGGCCTCGACAGGGATAAAGAGCTATGCAGCTGTAGGATGTAGTACTGGCACTGTAGCTGCCTACGGGTTCAGAGTGGTCTGGATTGCAAACTGAACATGAGGCAGCACTTACACCTTACAAGGAAACCATCATCTGGAAAACAGAATGAAGAATAATTTGAGATTAGAAATATAACCTTGAAAATTGGTGGCCCTTCTATGAGTTTGGAAAAAAAAGCTAAGGCAATCCTTTACTATATACATTGCTTTGCTGAACATTTTCCAATAAGAGAATGATAACAATAATAAAGTAGTTAAACTTTATAATCTAGTTAGCAGTTACCTGTATATTTATATATAGGTGATATATATATGAAGATGAATTAGTCACACTTAGTTACTTAGCATTAATAAAAAATATACAGCATCATTTAATTCTACCTGAGAATTTTGAGAACTTCTAGATGCCAGGAACATGGCAAGTTGTTTAGATGTCTCCTCTTTCTGATACGAAGGCAGTGACTCTGCAGCTTTTGCTGAAATGAACCCTGACACTCACATGAAATAGTTCCCTTGCAGGAAGTGAGCTATGAGTTTTCTGACTGGAAGAGATTATATCTATTCAATAATGCAGTTGAAGTACTTACTCAATAGCTTGGGAAGGCACACCAGCTCCCAAACAGCTAATATTATTAAATTAGTCTTTATGTATTTGTTTGAGTGGGTCAACTAATGCTCTGGTGTGCAACATGGAATGTAAATGACAACAATAAGCTAGAGAATTTCTAGGCTATTTAAATTCCTCAAGATAGATGTTTGCGTTGAAAGGCTCTTCAATTTATGGAATAATTCTGATGCATGTTCAAAATCGTAACAGCATTTGGGACTTCTTTAAATTATTACTTTTTTTTTGTCTGCAGCTACATTTATTGATTGAAGTAAGTTCTTTCAGTAAATATACCAACTTTTATTTTTCCTTAAACTGACTTGATTTTTAATAGAACTAAAATTTTTGTTTCTTTGCAAATCTGCAGCACAAATCTGTTGGAAGATGCAGTGAGGAATACTGAGGTAGTTAAACAAACAGTTTTTAATACTCCTTTTCACCCCTCAGTTACTATCATCCTATTCAGTTTTTCTCTAACAAGATAAATGATTCAATTTAGTTTGGCTTAATATTATAGCAATAGTATGCTAAATTTTTCAAAGAGTTTCATAAAAACACATTTGATAAACTCACTTGTTTGATCAGAGGTTTTGCAAAGCAATATAACTCAAAGAAATTGTGTTAATGCAATGAAAGCATTTCTAGAGACATAATTTTACCTATCAATTTTCCCTGTGAAAGAAAAAAGAATAAATATTTCATTTTCCTATTATCTTTTACAAATATCTGATTCATTAAAAGATAAACAAAATGTTAATTCATAGTGTTAGATCAAGGCTTACTTGCACATGGATTTTTTTTAGCTTAGCAAAACAGATGTAATACTAAATGTAGTCAAAACTGCATAGAAAAAGTTGTCACATTGTAAAATAATTTATGATTTTGATAAATTTAATATCACATGAATTTATAATTTAATTTTTAGTTGCTTTGTATTTTTTATCGAGAAAGATTCTTACAGACAGCACATCTTATAAAATGCAGACATTCAGAAGTGCCTGTAACCAACACAAGGCATAAGCTTACTACTAGGTTTTTATGGAGGAAGAGCCATTTTTGAAATACTTCTAAAATGTGTTGACCAAGAATTGATGTGTTGCTACTCTGACATTTATTTTGTTCCACTTCAAAGTGAAAAATAAAAATTATTTATGAATAATAAAAATATTTTCAGTTGCAAAACCAGTTCAAAACAATATTTTGGCCATATGTCTACACAATAATTCTTCAGGAGACCCATCCAGTGAATTTTCTCTTTAGACAGGACAAAGGCCATCTCACCTGACTGTAGCTGGCTAAAAGACAACTGAGATAAGTGATTTAATTCACAGTGTTAAGGTGGTCTTGTAGTCAATGGAGAGAAGCAATTTTGGCAGCACTTCATTCCCTTGTTAAATGGATATGCAAACCTGTTAGAATTAACATCTAATGTGGATTATGGATGGCAGGGTTCAAGTGAGATGAATCCTACTCTTTTTGTCTTCATCATTTATATTGTACATTTTTGACATTTCTCTTATGAATAATTTTGCACTTGTGTTCTTATGTGTTCACTACTGATGGCATCAACATTGCTTTGTGATATTGCATAATCTGATTCCTATTGTTAAAATAAAACTCAGACTATATTGATGAATTCAATAGGAATACCTGTCAGAGTTTTTACACTTTTCAGCATTAGGGATGCCTAGGAGCTCTCCATGCCTGGTGAGAAGAGTCATACCTCCAGGAATAAGACTCATAAAAGAAATTATCTGTGTGAAGCATATCTCAGTGGTTCAACTGGTATTTCATTTCAGTAGTTCCACTCATGTGAGAGAGAATTACTCACAAAAAAAACCAAAACCCCAAACTTGGCACAGATTAAGTCTGTTTAATAGTATTCTCTTGTGTGTTTTAAAAAATGTTGATCTGGAACTCCGTTTTTTCACTATGGATTAGCTGGTAACACAAGTGTTTTACTGCTGTATTTGTGCAATAATCTCATTTTTATGAGCCCTGAAAATGCTTCTGTCTTTATTGAACTCCTTGCTTGATGCTTTGCAATGAACCTCTGGGGATGGTGGTTCCTAGCCTTGGTAATGCTGGATAAAATAATGTGTTAGATCGGAGATAGAGTTGTAGAATGTATCTTTGTGTGCCTTATCAGAGAGTTGTAGAATGTATCTTTTTCTTTAGGATAGCGGTTTTTTTCATCTGGTATAATATATTGAATGATATTTGTGTCTGCACTGTAGAGCCTTTGTTTTAATGATCCTGTAAAATGTAACCTTACTGTACTGTATCAGAACTTTGGCACTTGCTAATGCACATAATCGACCTTATTAGATTAACAAATAATCTAATAATCAAACTGGCTAAGATTACATGTACCCCATGTACAAAATTCCCATGGTATGCCTGGATTTTTCTCATAAATTGTCCTAAATATATATTCCAATAAAGTTCACATTACATAACTAATAAAGATCAGTATAATGAATCTCTCTTACTTGCTGTCATATAGGTAATACAGAGTTGGGAGCTCTATTTAAATAAAGGAACTGAATTTGTACTTTTTTGGCAGCAATGATAGCATACCCAGAGATACCTTTTATTTTCTTTCCTAATTGTAATAGAACTGCAATGGAAAGTTTATTTGAATTAGTTGCATTCACAGAGACTTTTTAGATGGTTCACTAAGCATGAAACTCATGGAAACATTAAAGGTCAAAGACAAACCTTAGTGGAAGGCAACATGAGGAAAAAAAACCAAGAGAATTCATAGCAATTCAGTGAGTGTGAAGGATATTCAGACAAAACTCTGGCACCAGATAAAGGGATATTTGATATTTTGGTGTCTTATAGGTAAAATGAAATAGTAACCTTATGTAAATGATGCTCTAATACAAATGAAAGATCTTGGGGCATGGTTGCAAATAGTGTCAGCCTCAGAACCATGCCCACCTTCCAGCTTGGCTTGTCGGATTGTACAAATGTCAGCTCTGTCATTTTCAAAGTTGCTTCCTTTCACTTTTCATCAGTTCTGCATTGCTGTTGTTAACTAAGCACGTGTCAGAGGAAACTGAAAGACAACACTATATAAACTGAAAAATTAAAACTAAACAAGAGTTTCTGGTGAATAAAAATTTATGGGAATGTTCAAAACCCCTAAATTCCTACTGGTTCCATTA
>NW_010170129.1:0-14132 GCF_000695765.1 Mesitornis unicolor | reverse complement strand
ATTAGGTGTCTCTTTGGCTTGCTGTTGCTGGGAAACGGTAAAGATTTATGGAGAATTAATAAAACAGCAGAAAATGGGAATACAAATAAATTTATGCCTTTTCCTTTCTGTGATTACAATATAGTCCAAGATAACATTACAAGGAAAGGACTCTGCTATGGTTTAAGGTTTAACAGCCTGAAAGGGAAGGACAGGTGGTATCTGTAGGACTCTGAGGGGTCAGAGATCAGTACTGTTCCCTCCCCTTTCCAGCCACAGTCTAAAAAACTGGGGAGGCCCAAAGTTTTAGTGGGCTTTTCCTGGTTTCTGGGCTGCGTCCTGTCACATCTCAGTAGCATCTACCACCATCCGCTCCCAGCACCACTGCGGTCCCTGGTGATGAGTCACAGCGGTCACAGCAGCCACGAGGCACTGCTCGGACACTTCCACTTGGGACTACTGGGATCGGGTTTTGTATATAGTTAAATATCCTTTATCTTTTATTAATTCCCTTGTCTTTTCCCCTGCTGTTTTTCATTAAACTTGTTACAGTCTTAACTTCCAACCTTGTGCGAAGCATCTTTTTCTCTATTCCTTTTTTTTTAATCCTCCCCTGGGAGGGTAGGGAACAATAGAGAGAAAATCCTGCTCCCTAGGCTTGCCCTGAGCCTTAAATGGAGACAGGACAATTGCTCTTCAAAACACTGTTGTTTAATTTTCTTTTGTTGAATGCAGTTGTATATGCATGCAAAGAAATAAGCAGTGCAGTAAATTACTGTATGGCTGGATATCAACGTTTTGGTATCGGAGTTTTGAAGATTTTTCAGAAGCTGTGTCCTCATATGATGTAGAACAGTGTTTGATCTCCTATTACAAAACATGAATGACCAAGAAAATGTCACTTGACAAATTTAATGTGTCCAGGAAGCCTTATTCACTATACACTTTCATGTAAATAACAGTCTATGTCTATCTTTTTAGTGACTTATAAGGGTATACAGGGTGAAAATTAAACCATCAGAGAAAATCTGCCAGATGAAGTGGTAAGGAAGTTAACAAAATGATAAATTCTGAGGGCAAAAATGCTTTTTTTTTTTGCAGATAAGTTGCTTTGTGGTAGACAGAATGATTTTTTTTTAAAGTCTACTTTATTCCAATGACAAAATTAATTTTCTCAATATCTATTTTCTTTCCGTCAACAAAAAATAATTTTGTTAAGCTTCTTACTTCCTTCAGCAGATAAAATATGTTTCAGTGCCCTATTGTCAACCAAATGTTGCTGTCATTTTCCCAGCAGAGAGAAACAAAGAGAATGTTATTTTCTTAATAAAATTGAGTCTTACACTTAGCTTGGGATAATTTAAAAAAGAGGCACATTTTTAGTAGTCACCCTGAAATTCAGCAAACTCTTCTCAGCTGACCCACAAACCTGTTCACAGTCATATAAAAATTAGGGCTGTCTTAATAGGAAAGACGGTGTCATCATGTTACAAACTCTGTGAGAAAGCAGAAAGATTGAAAGCCCTTTTGGCATGTTTTGTGAGTAACCTGTTGAAGGAGAATGCAGTACTCCAATTGGGATATTTCAGGCTTAGCAATGGTCCTGAAAGTACAAGTATCATTTTCTGCTGCCCATCGAATATGGCTTTTATGAAAAACTATTTTGTAGATATATGGCCAAATTATTGTTTTGAACTGGTTTTGCAACTGAAAATGAGTTTTCAGCTAAGAAAATATTTCAAGAGAATTCTCTGCTTTCTCTATTTTAATATTTTTCTTTCACTTCACCAGAAAGCTCAGGGATGTTTGCCAGAAAAAAAACCAACTCAAACAAACAGTAGAAGTGGTCAGATTTTAAAAGATATTTAGGTTCTCCATGCCCACTGATATTAGTGAGAACTAGAAACTTAAATCTCTTTAAAATATCTTATCTGTGGTACTTCAAAATGGATACCTCATCTCTCACAAAAATAAAATGGTGAGACACACAGCTGGTGAATACTTCTGAGACTGATTTTCCTACAGAACTCTGTAACTAATCAGGAATTACAGACTAAGGTAGTGATAGACATAACAGAAAAATCAGGTATCCTGCCTTGAAAGGCATTACTGCAATTAGCAGTTTTTGATGTCTTTTGGATATTTTCATGGCAATTGAAAAATCTTCTTAGAAATCCAAGTGGCATTGAGTTGAAAGCTTTATATTGTACTTACCCTGTTTACATCCCCCTTTCTTGGGATACTGGGAAATGGGAGGACAGGTAATATTATCTAGAGATGTGTAAACTTATCTGAATCATGTTAAAACCCTCGCAGAAAGTTGTTTTCAAGCTAAGATTAACTCCTGGTTGATATCTCAGGTCTGCATTTCTAACTTCAGACACATCTATCACCAAGTTTTTCTCTGGTTCAAAAGAGGACAAACAGCTATTTTCCTGGAAACTAGCATGGCTGTAAACAAGAACTATACATTGAAATTCAGCTTCTGAATTGTGTAATACTGTCACAAAGCTTCTCTCTTCTGCAGCTGGGTACAAGATCTGTGTTTTCATCATAAGAGACACAAAGTGATTCTTCAAGTACTTAGTTACAGTAATACTTTTAGCAGTTTTTTTTTGTTTATTTGTTTGAGTTTTTTGTTTGGTTGGTTTTGGTTTTTTGTGGGTTTTTTTAGTTGTTTTATTTTTTTGATTTGTTTTTTTTTTTTTTTACTAGTCTAAACTATGAGCTTAAATGCAGTCTTTCTGCTTGTTTCTTTAGGGATTAATGATGAAATGGAAATATATACTTTCCAATATTTGCAAGCACAGTAGACCTCACTCAGCAGGAGAGAGCTGTCTAAGCATAGTACAGGGTCTCCCTCTAAATACCAGTTTATTCTTAAAATCCTGCTTGTCAGTCAAGTTATCTCTTTCTTGCTTTCTTTGACTTTCTTAGGATCATACTACAAGGACATAAATAGCTGTCTGTTGGCTTCCATTTTCTGATTTTTAGCAGGCTCCCAGTATGTGTAGCAATATATACATAGAAATTAATCTATAATAAAAATCATACTCTGTCCATTTATTTGTTCACCAGATGTACTTGAAATCCAAAGGATCTCAGCACTTCTATGAAGGTGGTGATTTCCATGCTTGAGTGATTATTTTTCTACTGTTTAATGTGAAGTTCAGTAAGGTCTATAATTTCTTCATTTTCACTGACTGGAGTATGTTCTGCCAAATATTTTTCCATTACTTCCATTGACAGGTCTTTATAACTTGCTACAACTCAGGACAGCAGGAGTTCAGATAAAAACTCTCAACTTTTGTGTGTGCATGTTAAATTTATCTTCACAGTTTAACAGGAGAGGAAGAAAACTGCATTGCATTGAAGTAATCTGGGGTTTTTTTCGCTTCTCCTACCTTTTGACAAATTACAATAACTTGACAGCAGAGAATAAGATAAGACCAAACTCAAGGAACTATTTCTTCTAAAGACTACAGTTACTTTTAAGTTTTAAAGCTTGTAATGAATTTATATTTGGCTTAAATAATATTTTTTTAAATGTCCTTAATATTTAAAAGTACCTTTTTATCCCTCCTGTGTTTATGTTCACAGATCAGGAATACAATCTTCTTAGAATAAAAGAAGACAAACACATATCTGAAACTTGACTTCATTTATACAGCTTAGTTCACCTCAACCATCCCAAACCAGTTCATATATTATATGCATACCAGCAACAAATGTCAACAGTTATAATAACATATTTGAGCAACCTGTGCCACAGGTCCTGGTCCTGAGTAGTTTCCACTATTTCGGTAGTCCTGGAATACCTCCATTGCCGCTCCAGAGTGCAGAAAGCCAATGATGCAGACCATGGCATATGAAAACCTACATTCTCTCCCTTTTGCTGTGCTTTTCCTTGATCCAGCTGGGACTACAACATACATGCTAAAATATTAGGGCTGCTCACCTGTTTTAGCTGTATAAAACTAAATGTATCACATTTTAGGAGAGATCCTGTCTTCCTTTTTCTGTCTCAGAGTCTCTAGTCTGGATATGCATCTAAGTGTAAGGCACTTGGAAAAACCACTCAGCAAGTATTTTTGATGTATCTCCCTTTCTTTATATTGCTCGGCCATGATACCTCATTATTGCCACTTGGTTTCTGCAAGCATTTATGCACGCAAATATCTGCCATAGAGAAAAGTTGCTGGTTCCCAAAGAATCAGGTCATGACCCCATGAGGTCCTTTTTAGGAGCTCTTTATGAGCAGAAATGCTTTCCTGTGCTGCCTTTATGGCACAAGGCAGAGCTGATGCTGCCTAGGGCTGCTGGCAAATATAGAACTGCAAACATTCATACATATGACAAACAGAATACTGAGGCAAAATGAGGACAAAACGATTGTGCAAGCGGCTTTAATTGAGGTGAAAGCAATTCTCCAAGTTTAAATAATTTGTCTATCATCTTAGTTCCACAATTCAATATTCCCAACAATAATTTGCAGTAATAGAAATCAGATAGTGCCAGGCTTAGAAGCAAAAGTGGACCCGATAAGAAGACTATCCATCATAAAGAGGGACATTTGTGAAATGTGAATTATTCACCCTTATCTACTTACTATTTATTATCTTTTTATGTCTTCATCTACTCTATTTCATATCCTCACAAAGCATAATTGGAAATGACATTTCTATGCCTGTAATTATGAGGAAAAATATGCAAACTTAATTCTGTCATAAGTAAACAACAATAGTTTTGTCTTTAGGATTTCAGCTCCTAAAGACCACCAGTAGAGATAAAATTAAAAAGGATGCAGAAATTGGATCTTAATTTAACAATGTTTCATTCTTCTAGGTTGTGAGTGATGGCATCCTGAAGGACAAAGAAGGAGAGGGAAAGTGGACGGGAAAGAAAGAGGACTTTCATGTAGTCTAGATATATATAAAAGGCTGAACTGGAATTTCTGCTGCAGCAAGCTTTTATAAATCTGCCTTTGTCTAAGTGGCAACAGCTCAATTTTTATAGTGCTCTCAGTAGAGCTGGTTGCAAATATTTAATATTTCAGAGATTTTTTTCTTCAGCAAAAAAGACTGATCAAAACAAAACTATTTTCTAGGAAGCCACCAGATCTGATAAATTTCTTGTTAGCCTTTTTGTACATTGGTAAATGTTTTGAAAATGACAGAATGTTATTGGTGCCTTCTTAAAAATGAAACTAAAGTCCAATAATAAGCCTTTTTACATAATCGGGTTACAGATAATTCTGCTAGTTATGGAACAGAAATATTGAAAAAATAAGATAGCAAAAAAAGAGTTATTTTGATTGATCAGGTATTATTTCCAGATATATAATTCACATTACGGCTTATGTTATGATTATGTTCCATTATGGTTTATGTTTTTGAGACTTCTGTCTTTATGGGAGTTGTTTTTGTGAAAACCTGAATCTTTTTTACAACAGAAACTTTTTTCCTACTCAGTTGAGGTTACTATGTTAAGTATCAGAATTAAAAGGAATCTAATATTAGCAGATAATAGCTCCAGTATACTGGAGCTATACTTTTTCCTGCAAAACATTAAAATGGTTTTGTATGGGAAATTTTCTTGGCGTAAAATATAGAAAATTGCTATAATATTCAAGTAGTGTATTTGTTTTAAAAGGTAACATAAACTTCTGATAACTTGTTGAACTTCAGCATAATGGAACAGAATCATGAGATTATTTATGCTGGAAGGAAGCAGTGTAAGTTGGCCAATCCAGCCTCCTCACTGAAGCAGGGCCTGGTTTGAAGTTGCATTAGGTTAACTGGGAACTTGCTTAGTTGTGTTTTGAACATGTCCAAGAGTGGAGGCTCAGCTGCATCTCTTGCAGTGAGCTTCTCTTGCTGCAACCTGTGCCTGTAGCCTCTCACCCTGACTGTGTACCTCTGACAAGCATCTTAGGTAGCTGAAAGCAGCTGCGAGATCCCTCCCTTGTCCTTCTCTTCTTCAGGCCTATCTTCAGGTTTTTACTCATGTTTTTCAAAGCAGCAGATTCGTGAATGAGTGGCAGAAGAACAGCTCTGTTTCGTGGATCTTGTGATGATACTGGTTTGAATCAAAGACAGTACTGTCCAAAAGCTGTCTGATCCCTCTGTGACCTAATGAAAGTAACATATTAAGACTGTCAGTAGCTGTGCACTAATGTGGCATGGAAGTACCTCGGCTGGCAGCAGAGAGTCTAAAGCCACTCAGTCCTAGGAGAAAGATGTTTTTTCTTCAATCCAGACTAACGTGAGAACAATTTGCAAAACTTTTTTCTTGTTAGTGTAGAAATTTCATCAATGATTTAACACAAAAAACCGATATGATAGACTGCAGGGGTACCATTTTTATTTAAGCTGGAAATATTTGAGGCGGTCCAATACAATATTGATGCTACTGTAGAAAGCCTAAATATATAGCAAACTGTTGGAGTGAAAAACTTAAAGGTTTATATATAATATGCTTAGAATCAAACTATATCCATATTGATATCCAGCCTGAAGGGATTTTTTTTTTTTACCTGAATTGTAATCTTCTGAATAATGGGATTAATAATGAAATAACCTAGAAGCACAGTGACGCTAGATTTTACATTCTTATATTTTGCCCAGTTATCTCTGCATGAATGAAAAGAACACATAGAATTTATCCTGACAGTAGACTACATGACTACAAAGATAATGAGGGGAAAATCTGTATTATGGTCAAAACCTAAAAAGCAAAGAGTCATTTTGAACTCCAAAAAGTTTATTCTCAGAGGAAAATCAAATAGTCTCCAAAAATACAATTTTAAAAGAAGGCAGTGTACTATTACAGATTCAGAAAACTACAAGCCTTCAAGCCTTTGCTTTCTCTATAAAGTTATACTAGATGAGTCAGCTTTTGAGACTACCTGCTAAGGTTCTTTTCTCCCCTCAAACTGTCACATCAGAGAAGTTCAGTACATGTAAAGTGTGAAAAGTCTAATATTCTAAAGCACACACTTGCAGATTTTTTAGAAATAATGAAGCTGAAAGGTGACAAAACAGCAATGGTTATATGCCATCTAATAATACGGGAACTTTATGTAGTATGGAGAACAAATACTGGGTTGACAGCTACAATATGTTTTGAGAACATGTAAAGCAATTTCAGATATACCTCTGTGGAGTTGATTTGACAAAGGAAAGTGACTGTACACTGCCTTGATCCAAACTAAATCCCCCAGAAACAATGTCTAAACAAGGAGGAGCTTATTCAAACTATGCAAATCCCCACCAACAGTTTATAAAGAAAATGCAAGTCAGACTTTTTGATTGCTGCACCCAATGTTATGTGAGTTCACATTTGTTAGGCCCATCTCACCAGAAACTACATATAATCTATGCAAACTATCATAGCAGGATTTTAAACTAATTCTTCATAGCAGTAAATATTACATTTGATGAAATTTGAGAAATCCTGGAATAGACTTTTCTCCGTTTGCTCTGTTTGATGGACGAGATCTTCCACTGGCATAAACCAGTGACATCTGGTGGTTTTGAGGTACTTGTTCACACAAACTAGCGATTTGGTACTACGGAGAACTCAAAACTGGTGTTTGATTTAGTGCAGAGTAGAACAGAAGATACCAAATTAATACATTAGGGTGTTTGGCAGTATCCAATAAGGCTACAGTATGGATTTGCCAGCTCTTCAAAACACATATGAAAATTCACTTTTATTTTAAACAAGGAGGTGTCAGTTTTCACAGAAGTAGGAAGGGACTCTTCAATATGGTGCAGTTAAAATTTTGCATAAATCTTTGAAATTTATCCAGTTTCAACAAAAAGAGCCCCAACAAACCTGACTAGAAATAAATTCTGAGTAAATACTAGTAGGTTTTAACACTTCTTTCTGTTTTTTAGGGTAATGTAAACTGAAACAGATTCATACATTAGGCAACAATTATGTTTCTCTCAAGTGTGTGGAATGACAGATTCATATGAGGTAACCACGTTTCACAAATGTGCTGTTTCCTGGGAGAATGAAGGATCATTGCCAATTTTAATGACATTGTTCAACTGGTAAGTGATAAAAGTGATTGTATTCCCCCTACCAAAACAATCATATACCCCAAATCTGTATAAACATTATAGTAAATAAAAAAGATGGTGTTTCTATTTTTTAAAAACTTGCATGTTCATATGGCTCCATACTAGAAGAGTGGATTTTTAAATTAAATTTCAGTTTCATTTTTGAAAGGATACAAAGTAGGAAGACAATTAAGGAGAATGTAACAACAGCAGAGTAACAAAATGTATTTCAATACAAAATAATATCATATATTTAGATTATGAAAACATAAGCTCCACTCATATGGTTGGGAGCTTAGTTCCAAAGCTGTACAGCTGAAAAGCCTTTCCAATTTTAGTAAATAAATAGATCCACAAGAAAAGTCTATGTTAGTACAAAGTGGTTTAGCTTTTAGCTCTTAGGCTTCCAGCAGTTATTTATTGAGCTGATTGAGTTTCCTAGCTTCCCAAGGTATATAGTGCCTGTCTTCACTAAGAGTTCTGTGCTAACACTAAATTCCGAGTTTGGCTATAGGATCCCTAACCAATATAAATAAACTTCTCCCAGTATTTAGGTGTGCTATGTAGAAGTGGAGACAGTTGTAGAACTGTAAGTTTATTCAGGTTAGAATGGACCTCTGAAGACCATCTGGTTCTCCCTCTTCTTCGAAACAGGGCCAATTTTAAAGATGTATCCAACTTTGAGATTAGATGAGGTTGCTTAAGGCCTTGTCCAGCTGCATTCTGAATCTATCCAAGGATGGAAATTCCACAGCTTCTCTGGGTCTTTTTTCCACATCTTCTTTTTTTTTAATTTAAAGACATATTTATTCACCTAAGAAATACAAGTGGAAAAAGAAACACAGAACGAAAGCAATCACTGCACTACATGGCAGGCCCAGGTTCAGTTCTGTCCTCCTCTTAAAGGAAGTCTTACAAGAGTACCACCATATACAGAATATTATACAGTGCTGGAGGGAAGGGAGGTGGGGTGGTGGAAGAAGATAAAATCTAGAAGTTACTCAGTTTAAAAAATGTCTGTTGGAGCTGTTCTATTTTATGTGGCATAAATAAATGCCACAGAAACAGTCTGAAGATAGGATAGAACCTTTCTCTTCTCATAGTAGGCAAGACATGCCCTTGTGAATAAAAAGAAAGTTAGTATTCTTAAATGTTTTATGTTTGCATAAGAATAACTGTAATTAAGGCTCCTTATTCCATATATTCTTAATGGACACTTATTTTAAGCAAAAAGACCTATCAGTTCTGGAAGAAAGGGCTGAAAGGACAACTGTGATTGGAGAAGAAAGTTTCAGTTTAAACTGGAAAAGGTGGAACTTGACTTTGCAGCTTTTACTGCTGAAGTTAGGTAAAATGTACTTTGCAGCAGGGAAGGTAATAGCTCTTTATTTGGCTGAGCTCAGCCAGTTGTGCTTTAAGACTACCAAAGAGGTTCTGCAGGAAGGGAAAGTCAACATATGGCTAGTTTATGCCTTCCTGCAGGGTGTAGATGTGAGCTAGGTCCTAACTGCTAAACGGTCATAAAATTGAAATGACTTAGACTAAGATTCATTTTGCATCTGCCCTGGAAAAGAGCTGAGGGTCCCTATGAAAAGTGCACAGCCTTGAGGATCTGAAAGCTCCTAGCTTGTTCAATAAGTGTATAAGGTGCTCTCAACCCACCCAAAATAAGTGAGACTTCTCTTTTTGACACAGAATAAAAGATTAAAGACACTCCTAGAATACATCAGTGTGGAAATATCAAGGCAATATTAACTATGGATATGCAGCTACATTTTTGTTTGGTTTGGTGTCTACTTGGCATCATCAAACTGCAAAAAGGATACTCACAGGCTTCAAACGTTTCAGGAACAGCAACAAAATGATCTAAGGTGTTAAAACTAGTTTCTCAGTGAAAATGTAGTCTGGTCATCAAAAGGAAACTAATTGGGTGATCTTATCATTCCTATGTGGAAAAGAACTTCCTGGTAGTAGACAGGTCTGTATTTTATCAGAAAGAAACGTTTAATAGACACTGAAGTTAGATTAATTCATAATAGAAATAAGGTGCAATTTTTTTAACAATGAGGATAATGAATAATTAATATAACCTCTTCAGGAAAGCTGAATTTTCAGTCATTTGAGATCTTTAGATCAAGGCTGGATAATTTTTATTTTAAGTATGTAATTACTCACGTGGAAGCTACAGATTTCTTAAAGAAATTACAGCTCAATGTCCTTTGCCAATTATGTAAAGAAGCAGAGGCTATATAAAGTGATTTAGTTTATTCTGTTTTCAAATAAACTGTTCTCTAATCTAACTGATTTATTTGCACCAATCTTTACCAAAAACCATGGAGAAATATGTATGTCTAATGTGTATTTTTGGTTGACCCAAATACTAGCATTGAATAGTGAAGATGTCAAAGAAAAGGTGAGGTGAATTAACAGCGCAAAGAACTAACAATTTACTGACTGGATGGTACAAATGGCTTTCCTAATTACCTCTATGATTAAAACTAACTTTTCCCTATATTAATGTCCTGCATTTCCATGGGCCCACTGAGTCTTCCTCTCCCACAGTCACTTTATCTTACGTGAACTTAAATGGTCTGTAACCTGGTAATCATTTTTTTAATTTTATTTTTTCTAATAATGTAATTTTTTATTAATTATATTATCTTAGTCCAAAAGCTAATCACTGAAATGGTAACTAGTCAAAAGAATACTCTGCTGGTCACTGACAGTAACACCAGAAATAAAACAAAGTTTTTTTAAAACACACTTTATTGCATCATCTGGTTTCAGAAAAAAAGAACCCAAGAAAGAAAATCAGTTACCAAATTTCTACTTAACACAAGCGGTAAGTTTAACTCCATGAACTAAAAATCATTTTTAAATGCATAAAAAATAGGAAGGAATAGATATAATCAAGGGCATCTAATACCATAGCAGCTAGTGATTGAGAGTTGTAATCAGAATATTCACCTACAAGAAATCACAAATAACTCATATCTGCTTATCACACCAGCATTATAATGTATCCTCAAACACTTTTATCTTTAATAGAATAGTAATCTTCAAAGAACCAAGGTACAGTTTATAAAAATTAGGCCTATATGATTCCTATAATAACTTCATAAGATTTTTTAATTTACATAATTCTGATCAGGAAACTTGATCTGAGATATTTAAAAGGTGATAAGCATACTTTATATGATTCCAGCCCTTTAGAGAGCTGTAACAAAAGTGATTAGAGATAGTTTCAAGTATGTGAAAAATTAAGACTGAGATGCTCTGCAAAGCAACGTAGCAAGTTTCATAGTATGATAAGGAAGACCATGAAGTGATTTCAGTTAACATATAGTGATTTCTCTACTCCTTCAATGGCTAATATTTGCTGTTGTCCATAAAGTTGCTGTCCAAGACATATTTTGCTACTATTTTGTCATCATGGTAATGTTTCTTAGTATTGTATTTGTACACACTTCTTATTTTCCTCAACTAGAGGCATTTTTATCATTTTACTACTGCTAATTATACCGACATAGAAACTCTTACTTTTATGTAGTTACTTGAACATTAATATAACACACATAACGAATAATTAAATTAGAGTTTAAAAAAAGATTTATTTATACTGAAGTAATTGATTCCAAATAATTTATACTAAACTGCATTGTTCTTTATCTTATCATCTCTGAGGCTTAAGAAGCAGAAGAAATGTATTTCTACACTGTAACTCGTCATTTACAGTCCATGCTGTATGCAAAATAAAAAAATGTCCTTGTAAATATACCACCCTAACTGAAACACTATTTTATTACTTAAAAATTACAAAAATTAATATATTCTGTAAACTGATTCCTGCAGAATTGGCCTCAGAGTACTCTGGCAATGTATGTTTCTCATTCTTACAGTTACTTTGAAGATCTTAATAACTGCCTGCCTGACTTTATAAAGCAGACTGTGGAAATGACAGGTATTACAAGCCAGGTAGAGTGGCAGTATTTCTTATCTTTTACCTGTCATTACCAACTCATCTTTAATATTGGGTAAGATGAAATTTCAGTGACAAGTGTGACCCCTGACTGTTAATCTCTGCCTTTTTATCTAGGGGAGAAAATAATGGCTTTTATTTTTCTGGAAAGTTTTCCTCTCTAGTGCTGTGGGTGACACGCTGGGGTTGCATCCAACCCAAGACCATGTTAGCTCAACAAGTTAAACTTTTCAGCCATTGTTTTAGCATTAAGAAAGTGTAAAAGAACACATCTATCTTTTTTTTTTTCCTTTTCTTCACTCTGTAAGGCATATTTAAGGAGAAAAGACCACTGTGACTATATTAGTTTACTCATGGGCACACCTTCCTTAACTCCCTGGTCGATATACAGCATAGATTTTTTTAAAAATATTTTCATGTGAATGTGGTTTAATTTAGATCTTCCTCACAATCCATTCTAGAGTGGCTGGATTGTGGCTAAAATCACTCTAGTTTTGATTTCTTATTAGACCACAGTGAGTTGAGTGTATTCTTTTTAAAATTGATAAACTAGTTTTTCCTCTTGTTTTAGTTATAAATCATATATATAGGAGCTATGTCGACAACGATTAGAGGAAGAAGAGGCTCAGGATTTTGGAACACACTTATCTATGTTGTGTGTTACAGAAGGTGCACATTTACTAACAACAGATCTCACAGTTCCCGTCAGAAGTAGGATAGAGTAGCAGTGAGATTGCATATTACAAAGATGCTTTAATACAATGTCATCACCGAGAATAGTTGTAAAGCACTATGCATTAAAATCTTGAATGTAGTGTATGCTGTGATGCATGTGATCCTTTTCTACCATGCCTAATGTGTCATTTATTCAATGCCAACAGAACTTGCATGGGACATAAAGTAAGAATGGGCTTTGCTTTGAAAAGTGTGCAATCTTGTCAGCAATTGCACATTCATAAAGCATTATGATTTGCAAAAGCAAATCACATAAGAAGAATTGCAGATATACCCCTATAGTCAGTGGGCATGGGGAAGGCACTGTGATCTCTGCCTCCCAGAGATGCTGCAGTTACCTTCCCCCTTTCCTCCCCAACATCCCCCAGAGTCTCCTTACTGTTACCTTTGTGGATACAAAGTCCTTCTTTCTGAGTAATACCAGTGACAACAACAGCAGCAGCTAGAATGGGTCGGGCACAGTGATACCCTTTTTGCCCAGCCTCAGTTAACACCACAAAAACTTACAGATTACAACAGTCTGTCAGTTTTTGCCTGGTCATGCCACTAACAAATGATCCAGCAACCTCTGTTTGGTGATTCAAGCAGTTAAATAATCACCTTGTGTAGAGAAGAGAGATGGGAATAGTTTTCTGGCCAAAAACTGAGCAGCAGGGATACCTAGAGGAAAAATGGGTCTTTGTTATCTGACAGTTGTTCCCTTTAGCGTGTTTATTCTCTCTAGTGAAGTTATGCTCAAACAAAAAGGAGAATGAATTTTTCACTGCTGGGAATGGCTTAAGAAAAGCAACTACCCGTCTACACAGAGGCATTTCTGTTACCAGGAACAGTGTCTCATAATGACTAGGACGAAAGAGAGAATTGCAACCAGAAAAACAGCAACCCACAAACAGTACCAAGCCTGTTAGAGAGAATACTGTACAGTAAGAGAGATTGTGTATTAGGAAGGTGAATTAGAGGTGTAATTATTAGAGGAGAAAAGAAATAACATGTAATGAATTAAATTACAGACAAGCTGAAAAGGTAATGAAGTTTGAGTTTTACAATGACATGAAATTAAAATGCTCCTTCTATAAGAATTTCAACAATGACTGTACAAGCAAGGCATCAGGGAGTCCTAATCCTATTAAATCTCATCACCACAGTGTCTGTTTCAGCATACACATTGAGTTTGCACACAGGAGAATAAATTAAAGCACATTCCAGATTTTCATACTTTTCTCCAGACAACATGATGGGACAAACTCTGCCCTTTTAAAAAGCATATGCAGCCATGACTTCTGATACTTTTATATCATTAAGAGACTTAGGTGTTACTCAAGACACACAGGCTGTGATGATCTTCACAGAATCACAGAATCACAGAACTT
>NW_010170128.1:1553-1796 GCF_000695765.1 Mesitornis unicolor | reverse complement strand
AACACTAGTGAAGAAGGAACTAGTAATTTTTGTACACAAATAATGTCCAGCTATTGATTTGTTTGCAAAATATTATCCTGTTGGAAGGCACAGTGTTATTTACAGTCCAGTTGAAAATGGGGAAACCTGAAATATCACAATGGGAGAAGTCAGTGAATCTCAGGGATGGTCGTTTTTCTGGAAAACTGCCTGGAACAGATGCCATGCTAGTGAACAGTGTGCTAGGCCTGAGGTTAGAGGTAC
>NW_010170128.1:0-1291 GCF_000695765.1 Mesitornis unicolor | reverse complement strand
AAAGGGGTGGACCCCACAGATCCAGGCATGGTGTTCTGAGTGCAGAGCAATAAACCAACTCTATCCCCATGAGATGTTTACAGAAAACAACAGCAGAGCTGCATGTCTGGAGAAAGCTGCTTTGCAAGGGGATGGGAGATGGAGCTGAGAGTGGCACCATGCCATGGGGGCAGTGGCTTTCGCAGCAAGGATCTGTTGTGGTGGCCAAGGCAGGAGAATCGGGCAGGTCTGGTGACAGTAGCCTGGGTCAGTCAGGGATGAGCAGTCACCAGACAAGCCTGTAGAGATGGGGTAGGTCCAAAGTCAAGCTAGGAAGTCAAGTCAGTGTGTGATAATCAACAGTGTACATCACCAGGCACGGGTATGGCTGCAGCATGGCTTAGGCAAAGAGCTTCAGAGAGAGAGAAGACATACCTGGTGATGGCTTCTCATGACTCTTCCTCAAACAGCTCTTTTCAAGGCTACAGAACAACACCACAGTTGTCTTGGCCTTGAGCCAGACCTTGGGGATGGGGTGGTTGTGCACACAGGGTCCTGACACACTGTAACGCTAACAATATCAAAGTATTTCCTTTTCTTTGAAACAGATTGTGTAGCCAGAGCAAAGTTGATCAATTGATTCAGGGACTACATACAGAGCGAAAAATTACAAGTAAGTTGGTCAGGAAAGAAAAGGAAGGGCTAGAGGAAAGGAAAGCAGACTCATACCAAAAATATGTTTCCTCTATATTTTTAATATACTCTTTTTCTTTCTCTTTGTATGGAATTCTTTAGTAACACTTTTCCCCATGTACCATCATAGCTAGTTTTGCTCTTTTGAAACATTTTTCTTATTTATGATTATATTACAACACAGGTATCTTACTCTGCCAGTCTTACCTCCTATGAAAGACAGCACATTCTCAAAAAGTGATAAAAAGCCAGGCAATTTTTCTGTCTTATATGATACAAGTCTGCGTACATACATGTGAGTGTGCACATACAAACTGTGTACACACACACATAGGCAGGAATGGCTGTCTCACCAGCTTTCTCAGGACTGAATGGTCCTGCTCCAGGATCTGAGCTGTTCTTTTCTGTTATTTGGTACATCAGAAACGGTTTCCCATCTCCTGCCAAACTCCCCTGACTGAAAAATTCCTTTTACATATGCTACTGTTGCTTCAAATGTGCAGACAATTCATTCTGTGGCCCCATAAATCCAGGTTCTAGATTATTTTCTGTGCTATTCTTTTTGTTTGTTTTTTTTTAAGGGCAAGTCTTCTGGGATCATAACACACATTCAATTCCT
>NW_010170127.1:2612-3893 GCF_000695765.1 Mesitornis unicolor | reverse complement strand
CCAATCCCAGCCCAGCCCCCCCCACCACTCCTAGGGGCATTAGCCCATTCCATCCCAGCCCATCACACCCAACCCTTTCCAGGGCTGTTAGCCCAGCCCAACTTAGTGCATCCTCCCCTACAAATCCCAGGGCCGTTAGCCCTGCCCTGAACAGCCCAACCCAGCAAATCCCCGACAACCCCACCTGGGTCTATTAGCCCAGCTTAGCCCAGTCTACACACACAACATCTCCCATGGTCATTAGCCCAGGCCTGTGATTCCTCAAAAAGCTGGAAAATAAGTTCACTCTCTAAGACTCCTCTTTGAGTTTTAGAAAGCAGGTATTCTTTATTACGCATGGGGAGTCCCCAGAATCATTCCTTGGGAGGACTCTGATTTTTTGTTACAAAGTGATTGTTTATATGCTACCTATTCATACATATTCACGAGATATCTGAGAACTCATAAATACAAAGCGGGGATTCATCTGAAAATCATTAGCATACCACTCCTCCTATCTGGGCATGCGCCCTACGATCCTCTGGTGGTCTTCGGGTGGTCGTGGGGAGGAAGGCTTATTGTCTTCATCGCTATAAACTTTTCACCTTTCTCCCAGAAGCAGATGTATTTTGTCACTTGTTCTGCTAATTGGGCATTATCAGCACTATTTCTCTAAACATCTTTGGCTACACAAACACAGGATACCTGGACATTTCTAGATAGGGTTAGTAGAACAGACAAAGAGGTTTCTGTTCAATTGGGGGATACTGAAATGTGGCTACACAAACACAGGATACCTGGACATTTCTAGATAGGGTTAGTAGAACAGACAAAGAGGTTTCTGTTCAATTGGGGGATACTGAAATGGGGGGCTTGTATTTTAGGGCTAGGGTCTAGGTAAAACCTAGCAATCACGTAACCAAGGAATTGAATAGCTTATAGAAATTAATGGGAAACTGAGGTTAGCAGGCATGTAACTAACTAACAATAGGGTATTGAATAAGGGAAATGAAGTATAGAGAAATAGAAACTGAAGCAGCCTAAAAACCAGATAAAACCGACTCAGTGACTTGGAGAAGTTCCAGGAGCATGTGCCAAAAGAAGGTTATGGGAGTTCAGCACGATGAAGACTACTTACTTCATCTCCAGTACCCCGGCCCACGACCACTAGGAGGCCCTGCACAGGCGCGACTGGGAGGAGAAGAAGGTGGAGCACATGCAAAGGACTTCTTGGAAAAGGACCGCCTTTTTGGGGAAAGGTTATGAATATGTATAGGTGCTTAATGAATAGGCAATATGTTA
>NW_010170127.1:845-2334 GCF_000695765.1 Mesitornis unicolor | reverse complement strand
TTGGTGAATGAAGTTTTGTCTGCTTCATTTCAGTTGCAGATTAAAGCTTGAGTTCATTATTTGTGAACGTGTAGCCATTTTGGTGCGATTCCGTGACAAATATCAATAGGTTGGTATTCCACTAAGCTATGTTTGGGCATTCTAGTGCAAATCCAGCAATCCCTTATGTCATAATGTTGGCTAATTAACTTTATAAATTGCCAATGCACATTCTGCTCCCATCCCTCAAGGGTTAATAAATTTACATCAATTCCCAATTTAAGTCCATGGTTTCTAAGGCCCAGCATCAGGATCATTGCTGTCTGAATTGCAGCTTGGTAGGGCCTAGGACTGTTGACCTCCATACTGGATCAGAGGCTTTCTTGACTCTGGAGTAGTGGATCCATCGCTGGTAATTCTTGGATCTTGGCTGCTGTATAGGCAGTCAGGAGCACTTGATATGGTCCAGTCCACTTCTCTTGCAATGAGTCACCTGAAAAATTCTTAACATAAACCCAATCTCCAGGGTTAAAGGGGTGGATAGGATGATCCAGCCCTTTAACTCTGGTCTCCAGTACTCTTTTGTTGATTTTCCTTAATTGTTTCCCTAAGGCAACAACATAGTCCTGGAGGTATTGTCTTCTGACTTGACTCATATCTTCTCCTTTATAGCTAGATACATAAGGTCAGCTATATAAAATTTCAAATGGGCTCAAGTTTTCTCTAGCCCGAGGTTTTGCTCGTATCCTTAGGAGGGCTATAGGCAGAGCCTGATACCAGTAAAGACTTATTTCCTGGCATATTTTTGCTATTTGTTGTTTCAGTAAATGATTTATCTTTTCCACCAAACTACTTTCCTGTGGCCTGTATGGCATATGCAATTGCCACTCAATTCCCAGCACTTGGCTAACCTGTTGTATTACCTGTGCACAAAAATGGGTCTCTCTATCTGATTATAATACCTTTGGTATTCCAAAATGAGGTATAATTACATTCAGCAATACCTTTGCAACTTCTCCTGATTTATTCGTTCTGTGCAGGGATAAGCTTCTGGCCATCCACTGAAAGTATCTACCAATACGAACAAATATCGATACCCCCCCTTTTCTTGGGAGTTCGGAAAAGTCTATTTGCCAATGTTCCCCTGGTATATTCCCTTTACCAATAGTTCCCAACCTGTTTCTGCTTCCTGTGTTTGGATTATTTTCAGCACAAATTTCACACTGTCGCATCACCTGTTGTATGATAGTATATAAATTCCTTCCTATCAGGCTCTGGGTTAAGTAATTGTACAGTGGATCTGCCCCCCAGTGAGTGCAATTATGCTCTTTTCTAATGATTCCCCATATTCTCTCACTTGGTATTACCATCCTACCATCTGACAGCTGTGCCCATCCCTTCTCAGGGATCTTTCCTCCTAATTTAGGAATAAAATCCTTATTAACCTTGGAATATTTAATTCCTTATTTTTTCTGGGCCTGCTGTCTGGGATTAATGCTAAGAATTCCTG
>NW_010170127.1:0-494 GCF_000695765.1 Mesitornis unicolor | reverse complement strand
GACACAGTCTCTATGGTTTCTATGCAGTCATGTATTGGCAGCTCAGCCATTGCTCCACTAAGAAAAGAAGCTCGATTTAAAAAAGTTACTTCAATCTTGATGTCATCTGATTCTATTAGGATGGCTTGGTATTTCAAAAACCTGGATGGGGAGAGCCAATGGTTTCCCTTCTGTTCCAACACCACAGATACTGTATGCAAAACCAATACAGTAATTTTCTGGCCTAGGGTAAACTTCTGGGCCTCTTCAATGTTAAGAATTACAGCACTTACTGCTTGCAGGCACCCTGGCCATCCCTTGCTTACTTCGTCTAGTCGTTTAGAGAAGTAAGCCACAGCTCTTTTATCAGGTCCCAGTTGTTGAGCTAGGACCCCTAAAGCTATCCCTTGCTTCTCGTGGGAAAAGAGCCAAAAAGGTTTGGTCCCAAAGCTGGGGCTCTCCTGAGCTCCTTGAGACTTGGTCAGGGGACCAGACCAGCTGTGTATGGCTGGTTT
>NW_010170126.1:0-17805 GCF_000695765.1 Mesitornis unicolor | reverse complement strand
AAAGGCAAACAGAGACTTCCCCTGTTTACCTTCAGTCTTATAAACAGACTACTTCATTCTATCATATTAACTTTAACAATGCCACTAGCTTTCATATTATATTTTATATTATATTAGTATTATATTATATATTATATTTACTATTGTTGCAGGGTTTGTAACTTAATACAACCTATATGACATCTTTTTGGGTTATCAAACAAGGAATATAGCTTTCTCTACACAAAGTTCATATGAGGTTTCAGCATTGAGAAGCATATGGGGTTGTATGTTCACCTAGTCTGAGATAGAGTTTGAGGCCATTTTAATGTAGAGAAGAAAGCAAGGGAATTTTATTGCTTGAGAATTTGCTGGCCAGCTGTTAGTTATAACGCTGCTTCTGGTTAATTCACACAGAACTCTAAAACTATCATAAAGCTCAAATCCATCTAAGGAGGTGGACAATGTTGGTAACACACGTGACAAGTCTGTATAGAGAGAGATGGTAAAAGTGAAGCTGGTATATTCTTAACAATAATGAAATTGAGACTGTGACAAAGTCAGACTTCATGCTTCTGAATTACCTGTGCATCCCAACTAACTTGAGGAAAGCGTACTGGCAAAAATCCTCCTATGAATGAATACCACTGTTTTCATTTCTGGACACTTAACCCAGAATCTGGTCCCCCTCCTTTGCAGCAGATTAAATTACCTCGCTTTTCTCACTCCGTATGAGCCCTGCAGCAAAACCAGGAGGAAACAGTTCCATTTTCAAGCAACTCAATGAATGACTAAAACAATGTCTTCAGCTTCCATGCCTCCTAGAGATTTAGTCACACAGCTCCAGGATTCAACTTCAGAATTGAAATTTCTTGTAGCCTCATTGAAAATATGCCTCAAAGGCAAAACACAAAGAAAGCAAAGAAATTCAGGGTGAAAATGCAAATTCCTTACTTGTGTGTATTGCAGAAATCGTCAAAATGCAGCTCATCTTGTATGTCATAAAATGTAATAACCAAATATGACAGGTGATTTTAAAAGGAGAAGAAGACAACAGATGAATTTTCCTTTTGCAGTGTGCTCCTTAGAGGTGTATACACTGACATTAAATGAAAAACCCTCACATGTGGAGTTCCACAGCCCCATTGATATCAGCATTGCCCCAGTGATGAAGCTTGCTGGCAATGTGCTCCATTACTCTGAACAAGAGCTAAGGCAGCATAGGAATCACAAATTAGAGGCATCAGACCAGATGTAAAGCTAAGAGAGAAAACTGTACTTAAATGAGATTGACTGACAAGTTGTACCTTAAAGGTGAGACCGGAATGTACCTCCCCACAGGTCCTTCTTCCTCATCTTGTCAAAAATAGCATTCTCCCTATGTGACTGTATGTGAATCCTAACTGGCAAGCTCAACAGTAAATGCTTACCAGACAGAAGATACCACTACCTTGGACGTGAGCTGGTAAAATGAGAGGAAAAGCACTGAGGACACCTAGGGCCTTCTCTGCCACTGCTTCTGGCACATTGTCTTTGGCAAGTCCTAAATCAGCCTAATCAGCCTAAAATGGTGACAAATACATTAAGAGAGAGAAAACAGTGAGGATTCCTCATGCCAGTCTTTGGTGTTCATGTCTAGGTGAGATAGTACCGCAAACTATTTCATAAATTTCAGTTTTGTGCAGCTGTGTAGTCAGTGAGAAAACTATAGTATATGTATATGTTTAACTAATCTGATTTCAGCTATGTTCTTAGGCATGTAAAATTTTAAAATTAGAATTTTGAAAAATAATCTAGATTAGGGCAAAGAGGCTCTGCCCTTTTATTCGGTTTCTTTTCTTTTATGTTCAAATCATTTTGAATCCAGATGTCTTAAACATAAGTCTTAAAGAAAAACATGGAATCATAGAATTATAGAATTTATTGGATTGGAAGGGATGTTTAAAGATCATCTAGTCCAACTCTCCTGCAGTAAGAAGGGATGACATTACTAGATCAGGTTGCTTAGAGTCCCGTCAAGCCTGACCTTGAATATCTCCAGAGATGGGACCTGCACTACCTCTCTTGGAAACCTGTTCCAGTGATCTACCACCCTCATATTGAAAAACTTATCCCTAATATCCAACCTAAATTTACCCTTTTCTAGATTAAAACCATTACTCCTCATCCTATTGCTACATGCCCTAGTGAACAGCTTTTCCCCAGATTTCTTATGGGCACCTTTCAGGTACTGAAAGGTCACTACAAGGTCCCCCCAGAGCCTTCTCTTGTCCAGGCTGAACAATCCCAACTGTCTCAGCCTATCTTTGTAGGAGAGGTGCTCCATCCCTCTGATCATCTTTGTGGCCTCCTCTGGACATGCTCCAGCAAATCAATGTGCTTTTTGTGTTGGAGACCCCACAACTGGACACAGTATTCCAGGTGAGGTCCCACCAGAGCAGAATAGGGGGGCAGAATCACTTCCCTCGAAGTGGAATATAAAGTCTAAATTTTCTACTGGGAGAAAGAAAAAAAATATTTTTAGATCTAAGAATTTTTTTGAAATATTGATCAAATTCTACCCCAAGAAAGAAATACTCTGCTCTAATTAGTTTTATTTTACATTCCTCATTTCATTTGTCTCCTCTTGTGAGCCCAGTGTGATGATCCAAAATCAAAGTCAAATGTTAATTCTTTTAAATATCTACTATGACAAATGAAAAGAGGTTGTTAGGAGAACAGAATCTTTGTTGATGATTATGCTTATACAAAGGAGTAGTTCAAAAGCTGGAAGGCTAAGACCACATCAATCAAAAACGAAAAAATATTCCTCATCATGATGGCAAATAAAATTGGAACTGTTTACAGAAGAATACAGGAGATGTTTCTATTACTCAAAGTTTTTAGTTTAAGAGTTTATATACTTTTTGGAAAGATGTTCTTTAGATCAAACACACAGTGGTCACCTTGACATAAACCTGTGTGTGGGAAGTGGGACTGGCGAGGCATAAGAGGGGCAACATACCAGTTGATGAGTTCAGGACTATCTGCACAGCGACTGCACTGATTGTCATCATGTAAACATTACCTTATACTCTATATGTACACATGTGTGGGTCCATAAGTACAGATCTAAAAAGCACTCTTTGTGTTTACAGAAACACATCAGAGTGTGGTTTGACATACAGGTTTTATTACTTTGCCCTTGGTTAACTGCTGTTTGAATGTCTATTTTCAGTAATCCATGCAGCCTTTATAGAAGGTGGTGCTAAGGGAGATGAGATTTTCTTTTTTTTATAGTGCATTAGGCTCCAGTATATGTTGCACATGACACATCAGAGAATATGAGAATGCAGCATATTCTTTTAATATATGTGATCAATGGAAGTACCACAATATGCATTGAATATGGCAGTATTAAGATATTATTTATCCAGAATATTTAAAAGCAGTGTTTAGAAATATGATCGCATTTAGTACTTTTTCTCTAGTGTGAGATGTTTTGCATTCAGTATACTGAAGCTCAGGTTTACCTATTATGTTTCTTTGCTCTTTTAACTCTTCCAAGACTGGAGGAAAATCAGAGAACATCAACAATATGTGAACCCTTCAGTACATAGAAATAGAGTCCTATAAACACCCTTTTTAGCATAAGGGTGGACACCATAACAATATTTACAAATGGAAAACACCAGAGGGTAGCATTTATTTATTTTCCAAGATATCCGGAAACAGTAGAGCACTCTGGCTGCTAAATCTAGAAGGATGTAAGCGAACACTTAAATTCCTCCCTGTCACTACTCTATTGGTGAGTATTGAAAAAGCTATGGTTAAGATCATATGAGCTATCAGGAAAAGACTGAGAAGTGTAATATTGTTAAGGAAAGGAAAGATAAGTACTCAACTGGCAAGCTTTGCTTCTCTAGCAGCTCTGAATTATTAACACCACAAAACAGAAGCAATGAAATCTTGAGAGTCACTTTGTAGGGCTGAAATGAATAATTTAGAAAAGCTACTGTCTGCTGTCTCCTTGTTATTAAATAGACAATTGGAAATTACTGAAAATGACTGAGAGCAACAAAGTAAAGGCTGTTGAAATAGCACCTTTGTACAGCTTTGGTTTATTTGCTTAAACTGAGGAGTGCTGTTATATTTAACTACAGGAGAAAAAAAATTATTCTAGCTCTTAATGTGAATGCTTGGTTGGATACTTATCTATCTGTATTGTTAAGAGTTGTCCTCTGCCAGACAACGGACCTAAAAGTTTGTTAAACAAGCTGATTCACTGGTGATGTTTACTGTTGGAATAACATGAACCAAAAATTTAAATTATAGGGGTCTGGACTTCAACCTCTAAATTTAGTGTTAGTTAATGGTTCCCCCCCTAGTTTTCAGCTTAACCTGCTAAATAATAAAGGAATCTAATTAAGTTGCATTACTCTCCATTGATACTCTGTAATATCTCAACTTCAAGTATACATGAATAGGCTGTGAGAAGTTGCTATCGGCCAAGTTTCTTCACAAGGTATGCACACTGCGGGATATGATACTTTTTTTTGCTGCAGCCATTTCTGTCTGGAAACAAGGACTAATTCTGTGAGATAAGTTAAACCAATAGCCTTTTGTTACAATCATATAGTTAAGCTTTACCAAAAAAGTTCTTATAAAATAGTTCTTAATTTCTTACGCAATATTTCTGTTCTTATATATCATTTACAATAACTAGTAACCCCAGCTTAGATGAAGTCCCTTCTCAGTAAGAAGCTGTGAGACAAATGCAATTGCAACATAGGGCTTGGAAATTTTAGTTAAAGGCCCTTATTTATCCCCATCTCCTTTGATGCTATACCAAGTCATGCTAGGGATTGTCTCACAAACAGACTCTCTATAGTTGCTGGCAGGAGGTAACTACCTTCAAAGGTGATAACAATGTCAAACCCCCAAATGACAAGACAGCTACCTTAATTTAACCCCAGTTAAATTCCTAAAACTAGAAAAGTAAATCCAGATCAAAAACAGACAGTGAGCGGAAACTGTAATTAACTGAAGACAAAGAACTGAAGGCAAAGCAAGAGCTGTCAATAAAGAGTTCTGCACTTGCTTAATCTCAAAGCAAACAAGACTGGACATTGCTGTTGTTTTTTGGTTTTGTTTTTTTTTTTTAAAGTCTAGGTCATGGTTGTAACTCAGACACCTTCATATGAATGAGTGGAAGGAAGAGTAGACAACTGAAAGAGTCTAAACCTCAGAAATGTTCTGAAAAAAATGGGAATATCATCCAATGGAGCACATGCATTAATATTAAAATAAGAAAAGCAGCATCTGAGCTGTTCACAGCTCTAGCATCTGGTATTCAATTAAAATCCATTGCCAAAGACTGCTGTATATTCTGCTTCCCTGCTGCATCTAGGAAAAAAATATATGCCTAAATTGCAGAACTTTTTTGAAGGTGTTCATGGGAACAAAGTGCAGTTATGAGCCAAAACCAAATGAAAGGCCTGCCAAAGTCAGAAGTTCCTTGAAACTTAATTCTACACACTAGAATTAGTTTGTGTAAAAAGTGCTGTTTCTACATCTCTACAACTCTTTATTTCAGCATTAGCACCAGTAATTTCCATTCTTCTCTTATTGTGTGCACAGCATCACAGGGATAATGCTTACTTACCCCTCAGGGGGGTTGTGAAGATTAATTAGTTAATGTTCTTGATGTGCATCAAAGATTAAAAGCTCAGTGTAAGTACTAAGGATTTCTGTATTCATAGGCACCAGAAATACGCATTTTCTACAGGAAAGATGAAAGGTAAAACCATTTTCTAACTGTGACCAATTTCCAGAGGTGGAACTCTTGTTCTATAGACTAGTCTACAAAATTACCTTTTAACAGTTGAGCTATTTAGAGAAAATATTGTATAAGACAACTAAATGTCTATTTTCGCTTTTGAACATGGGTGAAGAAATCATTGAAAATCTGCTGATTCCATTAGACGAAAAGAAAGAAAAATGAGTTATGTTGCTTAGTGAGATTACAGTGGAAATGAGGGGAGGAAAATGTTCTACTCGGAGTTTATAATGCAAAGAGTATTTAAGATGTCTATACCTTAAATCTCCCCCCAGGACCCTGCTACATGTCTCATTTCATGCTATTCATTTTGTATAGTAAGTCTTGATCTAAACACTAGCAAAGGCACTGCATCTTTACATTAGTTGCACTTTTTAATAGTTAAAACTCTGTTTTGCCTGAAGCAAAAAGAGGACATTTGGACATATTTTTCAGATTGAAGAGAAATAACAGAGAATTAAAAATAAATGTTAAATCATATTACTATGTGAAATATTTAAGTTACAAATAAGTATCTTTTGCACTGTAAGGCTATAAGCTGTTTTTGACAGCCTTAAATAAATTGTCCAGTAATGACTCTTCCAATATTTAGTGTTTTTGAAGTTACACTGGATTATGCTTTGGGTATATATATATTTATGCCACTGTATATGTGTGCATATGTATATATAAAAATATGTATATATATGAAAGGCCCATACATATACCTATCTAAACCCAAGACTCACATATATATATAAAACTACACACATACTTATATATGTGTTGGTGGGCATATGTGTATAGTGCCTCCATTTAAAGCTTTGGGAGCAGGATTTTCTCTCTATTGTCCCCTACCCTTCCAGAGGAGCATTAAAAAAAAAAAAAGGAACAGAGAAAAAGATGCTTCGCACAAGTTTGGAAGTTAAGACTTAAACAAGTTTAATGAAGAACAACAGGGGAAAGGAAAAAGGGAATTAATAAGGGACAAAGGATATTTAACTATATACAAAAGCTGATCCCAGCAGTCCCGAGTGGAAGTGTCCGAGCAGTGCCTCGTGGCCTCTGCAACTGCTGTGACTCCTCACCAGGGACCGCAGTGGTGCCGGGAACGGATGGTGGTGGATGCTGTCGAGCACGTGGAGGTAGCCCCAGCCATCCCGAGATGCAACAGCAAGCAGCCCAGGAAGCCAGGAAAAGACCGCGTAGACCTCGGGCATCCTCGTTTTTTTATAGACTGTGGCCGGAAAGGAGAGGGAGCAGTACTGATCTCAGACCCTCCAGGGTCCTACAGACACCACCTGTCCTTCCCTTTCAGGCTGTTAACCCTTAAACCATAACAGTATAGATATACATAGATATGTGAGTCTTATATTTATATATCTGTACATTTGTATGTATGTTTGAGCTATCAATACTTAACTCCATTATGATTAAAAACATGAAGGAAAATAGAAGACATACTTGTGTGTTTTTTGGATGCTTCCTAAGAGAGGAGAAAACCAAGGAAAATATTTCTAAGCTTAAATCCCTCTCCCTAAGTCAAGTGTACAAAGCAAAATACAGTCTTCATGCCAGGATGAAGGGGCATATTCTCAAATCTTTATTCTGCTTCCTAACATAAAGCAAATTCTGATACTAGGTTTTTCCAGAAGGTTTTGGCTTTGTTGTCTCTGAAATTGATTGGAGGAAGAGCTGTTCCAGTCTCATGGGATTAGGGAGTCTAGGTAAGTCACTGCTCTCAAAATTTTTATTCTGTATAGCAGTAATAAAAGTTCTCTATTGAATATAAGAATAATTATTCAAAGGTACTGTTTATTGATGACAGACCATGGTGGTGGTGTCAAAAACTACTGGAAGAATTAGGACTTCTTGGGTTAAAATAACATCTTGTCCTGTACTTCTTTTTACTAGCTTTGTAAATCAAAATTAGTTTTGTCCTGGATCAAATGTGGTCAAAATAATAGTGTAATAAATTCCATATTCCATTATGGGGATATCAAACTATCTTGATTTTTGTTTTCCTTGGAAATGAAAAAAAGCTGTTATTTGGAAAAAAAAAAAAAAAGAAATTCTTTACTGTGAGGATGGTGAGGCACTGGCACAGGTTGCCCAGGGAAGCTGTGGATGCCCCCTCTCTGAAAGTGTTCAAAACCAGGTTGGGCAGGGCTTTGGGCAATGTGATCTAGTGGCAGTCTGGTTGGGCTGGATGGTCTTTAATGATGTCTTCCAACTCAAAGTACTTTATGATTCTGTGATTCTGTATCTGCCCAAAATGCTAACAAAAGGTTTCCACTGTCATTTTCTATCTTCAAGAAACCAGGAATGATAAACATTGTACTGCAATGCTGACATGTGCCTAGACCCAACATGACCCAAAATCTGTAGCCAAAACCAGAAAGAAATTAATAGAAAGTTAAACAGAGAGAAGCCAAAACCTTCCTGAATAGCTTATGTATGTGGTTTAATTATGAAGACCGAACGCCTAGCCTCAAAACACAGCAAAAGAGAAATATGAGTAGTGGGAACATTAACAGTAAAATGCAAGTATGTAAAAATACTATAAAATTAAATGCAAAACAAAACTTTGTGGGCTTTACACTGTAACACAGGAAAGATTGATTCGTGCTTTCAAAGTGCACAGTAGCACAGGCACCCTCAATGTCACCAAAACTAAGATGCCTTCACAGGGTCATAAGCAAAAAACAAACGCAGAACTGCCCTTTCTGCAGAGATTAAAGCCAAGACATTATGTTAATACATTTCTTTATGTTCTGTATGTCTTTCCTAGGAATCATACATATAAGGTCAGATGAAGGACTGTATGTTCTTATAGTGATGAGAAACCACCTACTCACTGGACAGCCTTGCTGTTTTCAGACCTGACTGCAAAAGACATCAGTGACAGCAGATCAGTGTGTTGGGAGGAAGCTCTCACCAGAATCCCAAGGAGTAAATCAAGTGTCAACACAAACTTGCACAGCAATTGCAAGCTGCTATATGTACCTGAGCAGATGCCCCCCCATTTATGCGCAGATACCGAGTCTGAGAATCCTCTGAAGAGCTGCTCATTTTTCCCTCATTAGAGGCTATGTACATATAGCATCAGTGAAAGGTAAAGTAATTTGAGACCCCTTGGGATGCATTTCTATATACTGGTCTAATAATTGCTTGATCACTCATTTCCTACCCTTTTCTCTCACAATCTTCAGCATTAAATACTCCAAATACTATAATTTACTGAAAGTTAAACTAAGGAATCATATGTGTACTATGTTTTTTCTGTCTATGTGCACATGATTCATTTGGTGACACAGCCCTTCAAAAAAAAAAAAAAAGAAAGCTTAATTACATTTTGTGTAATAGCACAGATAACACAATCCAAATAGTCTGAAAGTTACAAGTATGTTTGTAGCCATTACTTTTCTGAAAATAGCTAGAGCACTAGCATCAAACCTGGCATTTAAAAATAATTAAATCAAATGCTTAAGCTTATTTAAGGTAATGGTGCAGCATGAATCAGACTGTAAGTATATAAGTAGGAGTGTAAAAGCCTTCTTATCTTTGGTTACCATGCCAATGACATCTAGCTCTCAGATGACGTCATTTGCTTTGTTTTATAAACAGGAATGAGTCCCTAATCTGCAATCAGTGCTATGAGAATTCAATCAGCAGACAGCATTGTGTTTTTTAAGAAAGCACTTCTGGCTGAAATAATGGTGCCTGGTTCTACATCCCAGCTCTCCATAAAAAGTGCTATAGAAAGCTTGCTAACTTGGACAAGTTTCAAAATCAGCAAGTCACCTCCTGAAGATAAAGTTGCTCAGAAAAACAAGGATATTTTCAACATTGTCATGACTCCTGATCGCATCCCTAAATTTTTCATCCCTTCTTTGGATGTAGAGCATATTTCCTTTCAACAGGAGCCGGAGGAAGACACAGTAGAGAATTCGTCTGAGAGAGGAGTCCCTGACAAAGTCATTGAAAAACGCAGAACGACTAGAAGTAAATCTGAATCCTACATCAGGAAAGATGCATTGTGCAAAGGAGAGAGTCTGGACAGAAGAGGAACTCTGTGCTTTACAGACGGAATGAATTTCCCTGGAAACCTGGAGAGAGCTGCTCATCATTCTGACCCAGCAACCAGGGCTGCCTTCTCTTTGCCTCACCTCTCCAAAATTACCACCCCCTACGGGTTTCTCACACTGGGTGAGAGTCCCAATACCAGGAGGAAAGAGTCTCTCTTCTTTCAGCATGATTCTGAAGAGCTTAAAATCCTCTTGTCCCAGAGGAAGAAGAGGACGTATCTTGTAAGGAGCTCATCCAGCTCTTTCAGCGAACTTCAACAGACCACCAAGAGCATAAAACCTTTAGCCACTCCTTTTAAGACCAAGCGGACGGTTTCTTGGGACATAGTTTGCAGCAGCCAGCTTTCCCCTCTGCACTGCAAATCAGACTCTGAAACATACCCTGAGAAATGTGAGAAGAAGACATTTCAGATGACAATGAAGAGGCACCTGGCCAGCATGAAGAGAATGCGGTCTGGCAGTGGGATGAACTGGCTCTGCTAACGGCACGCACAGTGGTCCTAGCTCTTAAATTCTCTGAAAATCTTAAATAGACAGTCTTCCATAATGGTGTGTAAACATGAGTGTGTAGCACACAGTCAACATTGCGAGCTCCTGATAAAAGCCAGACAAACAACCAGAAAGAACTTGCTTATGCTTGGCAGGTTGAACACATCTCCTGTTTCCTAAAGTCGTATTCAGTGGCTTTGAATCTTTTAAAAACCAAGCAAAGACAGAACTAATTGAAATAAGTAATTGTCAAAAGGGAATGCTGTATTTTCTGGTAGTGACTGTAAGAAGGAAGGTTTCCTGTGAGAAGGAAGGAAATTACTACATCAAATGCAAACTACAAAGACAGAAAACATTTGCTTTTAGAGTAGCAATGTTGGTTTCATACTGAGAGCAAATTTGAAAAGAAGAAACATGCTAGCTAGACAGGTAAAAGTTGTTTTTCTTTTTTTCTAATATTAGACTGTAAATGAAAACTAATTAAGAGTTAATTTGTTCCAGGCTGTGTACAGCAGGTAGTTGCAAACAGTCATTCATAACTTCTGGCAGGAGCGTACTGTGCAGAGGGGAAGCCAGGTGTCTGCCTTGCTGATGACAGTGAATAGCAAGCTGCTCTCTATTTTTAACAGCTATGCTTATTTTATGCACTCTTCTAGTTAGTCATTCAACACATCTGAAATTAGGGGGAAATCAATGTGATTTGTTTACCTTGTTACCAGTGTCAGAGTGACTGTCATTGTTGCAGTTATAACTAAGCCAAATAAAATCTCCTTTTCTTTAATAGCCTTTCTTGTCACTGCTGTTATCTTTATTTTTTCACAGATTTGTCCTTACCTTAAAATTGCGAAGGGAGATAAAACAGATAACCATGCATATTTGGTGTTCACAAAACATATGTTTCTGAATCTGATTGTTAACCTTAATTGTTTTGCTAGGCACTGATACTCCAGCGCATTAAATATATCAGTGGAAAAGCCATCAGTGTCAGCTAGAAATGTCCAATGACATCTAAACACTAAGCTGAAAAGTTTTCTTGTGAGAAATTGTCAGTGTTTTCAAGCTGCTAGTCTCCAGCTAAGTAAAATCTACTTGCCAATGAATTTCAAAGAATAATTACTTAAGATGCCTGTGAGGCTTCTCTGAGGTAAAGATCTGTCCTAAATCATATAAGAAACAGAGTTAGCAAGAGATGAAATCTGGTAAAATTCGTTAGTTTGGTTTACTGGGGTGAAGATGCCTAGAATATGCATAAGGTCGGTAATGCCTGCAATTAAAAAAAAATCTTCTTTACCTGATAGGAGATTATAGTAATATTTGGAATTAAAATTATCTATTGAATAGTCTTTTAATTTAATTTGTTTGTGTTGCATGGTCCGTAGTTGAAAATTGCAATAGAATCAAGTAACCATAGTGCATGGGAAAAGAACTGCTTTCTAAAGAGATGCAATTGCTCCTGTTTTACAGTCAAGGAACAAATTCTGTGCAACAAATCCAGCTCAGGTAATCCATGAAACTCATGTTACAAATAATCTGAAATGAGCTGGCTGTGCTTCCCTGGCTGTGCAGCAGCCCAGAGCATGCAGAGTGTGAAATGAAATATGTGAAATCGAGTAAATTTACAGATGGCTAACTCCCATGACCTCAGCACAGGTATCAAACCCTGGGATAGTCATCTAGACTCCTTTTACAATCTAAAGTATGATTCATCTCATCTCCTATGGAAGACATCTAAAACCCATCAAGTGTTTACACTATAGGCTTTATCCAGAAGAATCTCTCAAGGGTATTGCTTGAGATCAAACCCTGTTCTCTCAACTTGATATTTTGTACAAAAGACCACTTCTCTGCTTTCAAAAAAAGAACAAATAAGATTTTTTTTTCTGTAAAAGCATTTTAAAAATAAAGAAAAAGATATAACTTGCAGAAATACGCTGGGACGTGGAGAATGTAACAGACTTATTGAAGATATGTTTGCCATTTTACCTTACTGTTCACCAGACTTATGTTAATGACTGACCATGACTGAAAATCATATCTGTTAAATGATTTTGAAAAAGACCTGGAATACACATTAAGTTGTATTCCACACACCATACTCCAAACTAAGTAATCCATGGAGGCCTACACAAATTCCCACTTACATTAACAGGTGCATAAGATACAGGTATGATATTTTTAATGGAGATTTTTTTTACCACAGAGTGTTTGATGTTAGAAGCTATTTTTTCTATTTCAAGCAGCTATGCCCTACTTAGCTATCCTTGGATGCAGTCAAAATCCTAAGTCTTTTTCCAGAGCTATGGTACATCTTCTTGTTGCATAGATAGCTGCAAACACGGTATGTTTGGTCTGGGATCTGTCTGGGATTCTCTCACCTTACAGCTTTGCTTTGTTCATTTTCTCCTATGCATCCTACAGATACACAGAGCAAAAACAAGGTGAGGTGTGCAGCTTTGTTGCCTCTGAGATCTCAGTGGCTCGGAGCTAAACAGATGTTTGGGGACTTGATACTGAATGGCTCTGCTATTGCTTACTGCTGTGCTCCACCTGTAAAACACTGAAAAAAACCAAAACTTCAGCAACTTGGGAGCCAATTTACTTTGCATTCTTAATATTCATTCAGATTTGGCTTTTTACTGCTGTTCTGCTGAGGAATTCTTCAGAGATCTCCTTTATTTGGGCTCTTTATTACATCACCATGTATTTGAGAGGGTGTTGTTAATTTCCAGTTTGATGGCTATCACAGTTTTGGAGTTCTTCCCTGATAAAGGAGAGCTGGACAAGAGGAGGAGAGAGCAAATAAAGTGATTATCACTCCTCATTGTATGACTCTAGAAAAAAGTGGTCAGCTATGGGAGGGAGCTTCTCAAGATACAGTGTTGTCTTGGAGAGCTCAGCTCACATCTTGTGAAAAAGGATCTGGTGTATGTACCTTTCTCTCTGTGATGATGACCACTGAACTATTACTGTTTAACTCACCCCTTTCTCCTCCTTTCCAAGAGGTCTAGAAACTTGTCATAAATTTAGAGCTTGTTATTTGTTTTCAGACTTGTCATTGAAAGTACTTACTGTGAGGGAAGTAATTGTGATAATTGTAATAAGCAGGAATTGTAACAAGGAATATTTTATATCATTCTAAATTTTCAAAGTCATAGAAACAGCAGCATTAGAGATTTCATTCATTCCTTCTCTGAGCGCTGGAGGCAGAAAAGCAGAACTAATCACCGAGAAAATATGTTTATTTTAAAAAGAGCCTTGGAACATCCTTACAAGAAAGGCATACACTGAGATATCATGCAGCAATAAGAAATTATATTCAATCACCTATGAGATGCTTGTCAGTTCAAATGTTTGCAATGCATTGGCAAGTTCTACGGTGTACACAGGTAAAGCAAAGTATTCCTGGAAATCAGTGTATATACCTTCATACATTTCCTAATTCATTCACAAAATCACAGAATCACAGAATGTTGGGAGTTGGAAGGGACCTCAAAAGCTCATCCAGTCCAACACCCCTGCCAGAGCAGAATCACCTAGACTAGGTCACACAAGAATGTGTTCAGGTGGGTTTTGAATGTCTGCAGGGAAGGAGACTCCACAACCTCTCTGGGCAGCCTGGGCCATGCTATTACACCCTCATAATGAAAAAGTTGTTCCTTATGTTTACACAGAACCTCCTATGCCCCAGTTTACTCCCATTGCCCCTTGTCCTATCAATTGCAGACATTGCAGAGAAGAGCCTGATTCTGTCCTCCTGACACTCATCCTTTAGAAATTTATAAAAATTAATGTAATCACCCCTCAGTCTCCTCTTCTCCAAGCTTATGAGACCCAGCTCCCTCAGCTGCTCCTCATAAGAGAGATGCTCCACTCCTTCCATCATCTTTGTGGCTCTGCGCTAGACTTTTTCAAGCAATTCCCTGTCCTTCTTGAACTGAGGGGCCCAGAACTGGACACAATATTCCAGATGCGGTCTCACCAGGGCAGAGTAGAGGGGAAGGAGAACCTCTCTCCACGTACTAACCACACTCATTCTAATACACCCCAGAATGCCATTGGCCTTCTTGGCCATAAGGGCACATTGGTGGCGCATGGTCCTCCTGCTGTCCACCAGCACCCCAGGTCCTTTTCTGCCTGTCCCTATCCTTTACTGGTACATGTTCTTTCCCAGATGCAAGACTCTATGCTTGCCCTTGTTGAATTTCATTAATTTTTTCCCCGTCCAACTCTCCAGCCTCTCCAGGTCTCGCTGAATGGCAACACAGCCTTCTGGAGTGTCAGCCACTCCTCCCAGTTTCATGTCATCAGTGAACTTGCTGACAGTGCCTTCTGCTCCCTAGTCCAGGTCAGTGATGAATATAACCATTATAAAATTGAAATATCCATTAATTTTACTAAGTCTTGTTTAACTCTCAATTTTATGCAAAATGTAGTCCATTACAGCAATGCTATTGATCATTACCACTCCAGCAAGTGCTTCACAAGAGCATTCAAAAGCTAATTTTGACACCAGAGGAGTTGAGGAGCAGGGTAATCTTTGTTGCTGGTGATTTGATTGGTATTTCAAGAAGATAATTAACACGATTTTTAAAATGTTTGAGGGAGGTTGATTTTTTCTGTGTTTTGGGGTTTTTTTTGTTTTGTTTTGTTGTTGTTTTATGGTTGGTTGGTTGGGTTTTTTCTGTGTTTTTTTTTTTTAATTATTTCCAATTTACACTACTTTGAAAAAACAGATTGGAAAATGTGGGTCTTGACAATTCAATGTTGTGCTGAAAATACCTTGTGCATTTTTTTTTTTGTCCTGAAAGCAAGAATTTAATGAAAGTCTGAGTAAATTTTGATCTGGTTTTACTGTTTATTCCTGTTATCACGTATATTAGTTCTCCTTGCTCACTGTCTCTTTTCCATCTTAGTTTAAGTTTGATCTGGATTCTTAAATTTCTGACTAAATTCTTTGTTATATTGCATTATAGATCAATGTGCTTTTGTAAACTGCTGCAAAATATTGGTATCTTCTGTTTAAGCTGCAATCACATTTCATCACACAGTTTTCTGTCTTTATTATAGATCACAGTCATTTCTTTATCTTACATATAGGTTGAAAATCCATTTGTATATTTCTTTAGGATATTTCCAGATGCCAGTTTTATAAATACAGGTCTTAGTAATTATGGTGCAATTCCTGTTTTATTTTAGCACTTTTTTATTGGACAAGTGAGATACAGCTCAGTGATTCCTTGAAGAGATTATACCATCCAGGCCTCTTTTTTCCATAAAGACTTTTCTCCTGCTTTCTGTACATGTGTACTGCTGTTGATACAATCTTATACTGTGGGTAATGTAATGACCTCTATTCATTTATTGTAAGTTATACAGTGTTGTGAAGTCCATGAAATATTTAACACTAATAAACAAGATGATCATTACTTTAATGTATAATGAGAAAGTAAATTAAGTAACTGACATTTAAATAAAATATAAATACTTTATGCAGTTTCTATTTACCACATCATTGCAGTAATCCATTTAAAGTCAATGAACAATATAATTGAATGGCTCATGTAATTCAAAGATCTTTCTCGAGTATTTTTCCCTTGCAATTAACATGTAAACTCACTTGCAATTTCCTGACATTTTTTAGGCTTCCTGTAAACATGGAAGTATTATTATATCCCTTATGTAATATTTTCATTTCACAAAATACCAGAAGCACTGAAAATTGGAACATGCTACTAGAAGATAATGTGGTTTACAGATGATAGAAAAATGGAGCAATGAAGCTGAGAATGAGACTACCTTTTCACTGATGTTCTGTGGAAATTAATTCCAAACTTGTGCAGTAACTCATATTAGAGCAGATGAGGAAAAAAATAAGCAAAAAGAGCTCACCACCTTGGAGAAAGAATGCCATTTTCTCCATAGACAACCAGTACTCTCTCACTTCAGTGTCTAGGAGGAGTGACATTGAATGTATTGAGGAAGGATAACAACAAAAAAAAACCCACACAAAAAACCCAAACAAAAAAAAAACCAAACAAACAAACCCACAAAAAAAGTAAGGTAAATTAAATGCAAGTTTTCATAGTAACAAGATCTTCTTCTTCTGAAAAGTCAAAGAGAAATTTTAACTAACATGAATATTCATTATGCTCTGTGAAAAGATTTTGCAAATAACTCAATGTAGCCTAAATATCTGCATTACCTGTAAGTTTGTTACTATCTATTGATCAGAAGAATATGTGTAACATTTAATTTTAAATAACTTTTTCATTGTCTTTTGAAAAAAATACTATTCTGAAGACCTTCAAATGTCCCATTTAGTACTTTTAAAAGTATTCAAAGTTGAAAGTTCAGAAATAAGGAGTAAACGGCAAAAAAGTAGAAAGATTATGAACAATTTCAAATACATTATAAAATTTCAGCTTAATCAATTCTTTGGATTTTCAATATCTCTACAATTGAGAATTTGAAAACAATATTTTATGTGTCACAGACTTTTGGGAGGTGGAAAAGTCTGTAACACTGAAGATATTGGAAGGAAAAATAACTATTTCCATAACACAAATAAATTTAATCTAAAGGACTATGGCAGGACTGATAATTTCTGCCTGTAGACTCTCACATCCCTGGCTAATGACTGCATAATGTGAGAAAGGTGAGTGCTATCATTTCCTTTTTATGAATCAGAGAGACCAAGGAACTAGGTTATGATCATCTGATAAGAGCTGAATATATTAATACAACAATCAGTCCTGAAAGTTTTGTAAACATTAACAGAGAGAGCACTATTATCTGCTGCTGGATGTGTACAGAACTGACTGAACATGTCTGCAGTGGGATATTAAACAGTATCTTGGAATATTCATCTATATTTAAAAAAAAATAATCTTTGTGCAGTGCCTGGTAGACTTTTGGTTTATGTTGACTGGCATCATCCTGAAGAATTTCCTGGTACATTTGAGACTTAGCACAGACCAGGGAGACCACTTGCATGCAGCCATTCTCTTTCCAAGGCTGAAAGGGTTTACAAGTGTGTTTGTAGGCCAATCCATTGGTTCTGTGTCTGGGGACACATCTGGGAAGATTGAATTTACGTGCAGAGACATTGCTCCTGAGTCCTAATGGAGCTGTGCAAGGAGCTGTATGGTGTATTCCTGTATATTCATCTGATATCCCCATCATTCAGCTGGAAGAAGAATCATGACAAAAGGTCATTTTTGAGAGGTGCAAGTTGCACCAATCACTTCAACATTTCAAAGCAGTTTCAACGCAACTGCCTTTCCTCTCATTTCAGTGTTTGAAGTTTTGTCAAATAAAACACATGCACAAAACTTCTCTGCTCTTTTTTTCTAGGCATTTATATCAAAACTGACAGTAACCTGACTAGGTTTGTCTATACAGTATGGATTCCTGAGAAATCCAGCCTGAGGACTGGAGGAAAGCAAATGTCAC